>NW_022111321.1:6545495-6560587 GCF_000313985.2 Echinops telfairi | reverse complement strand
TTCTATCTCAAAGAGGAAAAAAAATCTTCATGGTGGAAAAGGTAGAACAAACTATCTTTGGTCAGGGGAAATGAAACACAAATGGGTGAGAATATATTAGGGAGTCATCTAAAATTTAATAATTCCCTGACCCATTTTATATTCTTGTCAGCCATTAAGACTCAACAGAGTAAGAGTTACAGCCTAGAAAGACATCCCATTCAGCAAAATTAATCAGTCTTCCCTGGGAAATAATCGCATATTTCTGTCTTTTTCTACATTAACCAGGACTCCTGCAAGATATTTAGGCAGGACCGAGCTGGGTGGGGAAGGGAGAGGGATGTATATCATTTGTATCTGGTGTTGGTAAACCTGTCTTTGAACACATGCAGCATATTTGTATTTTGTTTCCTTTTAGGTGAAATGCACACTTGTAGATTAGCAGGACAAACATATCTGTGAACCGATTCTCAATTTATGTTTCCAGTTTTACAGAGTTTTGAGATTTGGCCAGTAGCAATTCAAAATAGTGGTATAGTTTCCACACCCATAATAATCAAGACATAAGTCATACTTCCTTAATGAGCCATTTAATGCTCAAAGGACCAATTTCCTCACCTAGAAAAATGAATTTCATGAGGAAAATTAGCAGAAACTCTGAATGGTCTGAAATTTTATCCTGCTTTATACTAATAAACTAACACGTTCTCATAGAAATTGGCAAAAGAAACAAGACCCCTGAATCAGAGACAAAATGCTTTTCAGTTCTTTTGGTTTTATTATAATTTGGGTGAAAATTTGCAAAGCTAATTGGTTTTCTATTCAACTAGTCCTACGCAATTGTGTGTGCGTATGTGTGTGGGGGGGACACTGTTGGTAATCCCCAGTTGCTCCATGTGTTTCCTATTTCCCTTCATCCATGTTTCCTATCCCTCTTGCCTTATGAGCATTATTCCTGGGCAAATGCTGTCCACATTGTTCTAAGGCAGAGGTTCTCAACCTGTGGGTCGCGACCCCTTTGGGTGTCTAACGACCCTTTCACAGGGGTTGCCTAAGACCATCAGAAAACACCTATTTCTGATGGTCTTACGAACCGAACCGAGACATCACTCCTCTGTCTCCAGGCGGGTCTGTCCATATGCAGCTACATAGAAGCACCTGGTGTGAAGACTGCCACCCATGCTACACCATGCTTCAAGACAAAATTTCATTTATATGTAATTAGAAATAAATATTTCACAACATATAATTACATATTGTTTTGTGATTAATCACTGTGATTTAATTATATTCTATTTGTAACAATAAAAATACATCCTGCATATCAGATAGTTGCACTTTGGTTCCTAACAGTAGCAAAATTGCAGTTATGAAGTAGCAATGAAAATAATTTTATGGTTAGGGCTCACCACAGCATGAGGAATTGTATGAAAGGTTCGCGGCATGAGGAAAGTTGAGAACCACTGTTCTAAGGAATGCATATTACCCTGGTGTTTTATTCACTTTAAAGCCCTGTCTATTGTTTGGCTGAAAGTTGAGCCCAGGGAGGGATTTCAGTTCAGGGTTGAAGAGTGACTAAGCGCTGTAATCCATGGAGTTGCTCCAGTCAGAAAGAAGTCATTGTATTACCAATGGCATGGTAGAAAGGATGAGCTTCATATTCTCAGAGCTTCTCTTTGGGCTCCGAGTACCTTCGGAGCAATGCAGCAATGGGCCCAGTGGGATGGTGCATGTATAAAATACTGTGTCACCGCCAAACGTAGCTGAGTTTTGAAAATCCCCAATCTTAAAAAGAACTTGCTAGCAAACTCCCCTAGTTATTTCCCCAAAAGATGACATTATCTCGATTATCCTGGTCAGCAGGCAAACTTGCCTCTACCTCAGAAAGAGAAATGATCTCTATGTCCCAAGTGTGTTTGCGATATTTGAAAACATAGTCTGGAGCAAAGGCTATTTATTATAAGATGTGCAGTGAGGTGAGCGCAGCTCAGAAAGCTAGCCTAAGAAAATAATAATATTGACTCCAAAGTTCCTTGAGAAGCGTAACTGAGTTAAGGGTGTAGCATCTACAACAGTGCCTGACACATACACTCTTGTATGTTAGTGATACAACTGTTACAATCACCCTGGTGTGTTTGGATACTCCCTTAAGATCCCAAGGAGAAGGACCACCCTTAACCGTTCTCAAAACACCATATGTTGCTGAGATTTCATCGCACAACATCCTCCCTGAAAATACGATCTCTTGTATTTATTTCTCTCTTCAGCTCTTAGTTTTCTTAAGATAATTTCCAAAATTGGTCTTGGCTACATATCTGTGAGTATAATGGAAAGATATATACTGCTTTAAGTTAGACCTTGCCTTAATAGCATTACATATATTGACACATTTCATCAACCCTTTGAAATAAATACTGCTGTTTTCTCCACTTTCAAGCTGATGAAACCGAATTATAGAGAACATAAATGGCTTCCCCTTGGTAACAGAAATAGTACATGACAGAGCAAGGCTTTGAACTCAGGCAATATGCTACAGAGTCAGTGCATTTATTTATTCTTATTTTCCCCTAGGTAATTTATGCGCGTGAATCTCAACAGAGACTACTTTCATCTCCCCTACACCCATGTGGCATAAGGATACAACACAATCCAAGAGAAGAGTGAAGTTTAAATAAGCTGCTCCAATTGATTAAGGATTTAGAAGAAGAGAGAAGCCAGACACTTTGAGAACAGTGAATGTAATTATAATTTTCAGGACGCAGATGGAGATGGATAATCCAAATTACAGACACTCCACATGAATACTCTGGTGGCCTGGTGGGTTATGAATCAGACTGGTACCCACTAGGCCTACAGTGTGAATCTGCCAGCCTTGTGGAGGGAGAGAGATGACCGATATGTTCTGCTCCCATGAAGATTTATAGCCCAGGAAACCCAGAGAGGCACAGGCCTGACACATTTGTACAAATAATAAATGAATATTAATACATTACTATTAATTGAAGTCTATATTTAGACTTCCTTAGTTTTACATAATGTTGATTTTCTGTAACAGAATCTTATATTAGACAACAAATTGCATTTAGAAGTAATCGCTTGTATATTTCCCTTAAGCGCTGCTTTAGTGTCATCCCCTATATTTCAATATGCATTATTTCCATTTGGTTCAAAATGAAAATCCTACTTTCCCTTTTGATTTTTTTATCATGTTACTTACAAAGATTAATTTTCACATATTTGTTATCAAGTAAACTTTCTATTGATGTAGAATTTAATATCCGTAGGTCAGAAAATATATTTATTATACCTCAATTTTTTTTATTCTTGAGACTTGTATGATAGTCCAGAATATAGTATATCACAGTAAATATATCCTGTGCACTTGAAAGGAATGTGAATTTGGTGTTAGATAGTGTTGATGGTACATAACGTGATTCACATATTTTTGTCAGTATTGATTTTATGTCTACCTGTTCAATAAATTATTGAGGCAGTTGTGTTGAAATATTGACCTGAAATTGTGGATGTGTACATTAGACCTTGAATTTCCATCAGCTTTTGTTTCATGTATTTTAAAACGTTATTAGCTTCATAAGAATTAAGAAGGGAATGTCTTCTGATAAAATCACTTGATCATTTTGAAGGGATCTTTTAATAACAAACCTATTGTGTGATATTAAATTAGACAGCAGGATTGTTTTAATTAAAAATTGCATTGTATAAAAATCCTACTTCTCTCTTTCTTTCTTTCTTTTTTACTGTATAGCGCCACTTTTATAAAAAGTCAAGAAGAACTTCACACATAGAAAAAGCAACATACTTTGAAGGTTATTTTGAAATTTGAGTAAATTCGTTTCTTTTTAAAAAAATCATTTTATTGGGGATTCTTACAGCCCTTATCACAATCCATACATTCATCCATTGTGCTAAGCACCTCTGTACGTATGTTGCCATCATCATTCTCAGAACATTTTCTTTCTACTTGAGACCTTGGTATCAGCTCTAAAAATCCTATTCCATAGACAATATATGGTAGCTTTTTTTTTCACTTATGCAATTTTAATTGATATGTTTTCCAAGTCTTCTTTCTCTGTTTTCTTTTTTGTTGTTATTGTTTTCATTTCTATGTTCTCTGACTTCAAGTTCATCTATTCAATGCTTTGTATCATCTCAGTCCCTTTTTTATCATTAAGTGTTCATATATATCTCTGTTGTATCATTAATGCAGTCTCTGGCATACTCACTCTTTCGCATAACAAATACAAATAGAAGTTTAATAAAATTTCTAATTTTCCTATCTATTTATACCATCTGTGTTATTTCTGTGTCACTTGCAATGAAATTTTTTTCTATTACAATAAATATTCTTTTTTGCTTCTTTGTCTACTGTGTAATTTTTTGTTGGATTGAGACTTTGTGTATTTTTCTTACTGAATACTAGATACTCCATAGTCTTATAAATATTATAGACCCTTATGCTTTGATGTAGTTATGTCATCTGTAAATAGTTCACACTTTCAGGTCTTGCTTTCAAGCTTTGTTAGGTAGAACTGAAACAGTGCTTAACCTCTTGCTAGCCTTTCTAATGCTGAATACGCTTTGTGATTTCTAGGGAATATGGAAGTTTTCCACTCTGAGTGATGGAAAAAATTCTTTGCACTTTGCAATCATTAAGGGTTATTCCTTTAATATTTAACATCAAAATATTATAAAATACACTCTCACACTACAAAAATTAGCTATCAAAAGCAGGAAGAATAAAAGAGTTAAAATCAAATACATGGAAGCCAAGAAAAACAGCTTACTTTAAATGACTGGTCAGGAGAAGAAAAAAATAGTGAACATTTTAAAGCCCCTTGAACCAAATCATCATAAAAACACAATATACCAGAAACTTTTGGAAACAATCAGTGCTTGGAGATCAACTTACAGCATTAAATACACAAAGTGTTAATTTTTAGCACTAAAAATGACATTCAGAAATGAACAGCTATAGAAATAAGCAACTGTTTTAAAATGACATTAGAAGATCACCAAGCACATGGCGCGTGTTTCACGCCATTGTGCAGACAAGGGTGGCTGGAATGGACACTGCTGAGCAGCCTGGACGTGCTTCTGTGGCTAATAGGACAAGGAGGACATTAAATCAATATTAAAGAATTTTAGTGCATTTCCAAAGGGTATTAGAGACACATTTTCAGCACCTGAGCTAAATTGTTAATAAAATCACAGGTATTTTCCGTGCAATAGTATACGTAGCCTATTTATATCATTAGAAGTGGTTGCAATCATTAAAAAGAATAAACTAATGCTAATCATTAAAGCACACATGTGAATTAAATAAAATTGAATGACATTCACAATCCTATCAGCCCAGACACTTGAATGAAGCATAATTTTCAATTTTAAGGTGAAGATATAGAAACTCAAATAAAATAAACAGGGCTTTGTGGTGGGTTTTTTTTTTTCATTTCATATAATCCACATTGGAATTATAAGGATGAATGCCATTTCCTAAGAGGAAAGGAATAAGTCACTAGAGTGAGCTAAAAATAGTCCTAAGAGTATAATGGCATTCTTACTATTTTAAATCCAGAGAATCTGACAAAACAATAAAGTGTGGGACTGATTCTCGTGGCTTTGCTGACAGGCACACTCAATTGTCTTTCTGATTAGCCACCAGTAGAAAAAATATTCTGAACTGAACTGCAATCTGAAGTAAAAATAACACTTTTCTTCCTAAATATTTTAATTTTTCTTAAACATTTAAGGCTTGATTTAAGCATAATTTTGGAACTTTGAATAAATCATTCAATGGAACTTTTTAGAAGCAAAAAATAGTTCCCAAAGTAACAATATTCAAATTAGAAAGAAGAAAAATATTTATTAGATTTTACTTTTCTTAAAAAGTAAAAGAGATCATCCTACAGTAGATCATTCTTAACATTCTTCTAATTGCACACGTAACCCATTTACTGCTACAGGAAAACAAATTGCTTATCATAGTACTAATACTTAAAGTCAACGAAGTGTTTATTTTTCTTTTTTCTGGTACAAAAAATGTTTTGTTTTGTTTTTTGTTCTTGGCATAGCTTTATGACTAATCTACCTTTTAAACTCTGCTAACTCAGTTCATTTTATCTTACTTTGTGTCATTCTTAGGAAAGTCTATGAGATTTTAAGGTCCTTCAGTACTGACAATCAGATTTGGCATTAATATTTCCATAAATGGTACTAAATTAATACTTCCTAATTAGTGGTTGGGAGCCCTGGGCCCGAGGTTACTTAACTTGTGGTCTGTACAGAGAATGATCCAGAATGGTATACTGGAAAGTGCTGTGCTCTCTTTTTGTTGGCTGGAGTCGTTCCGTAAGGCGCCTCACTGGCACAGTGGTTTACTCACTGGGCTGCTCCGCACAAGGTCAGTAGGTGGATCCAATTGCGCTGAGGGAGAAAGGTGAGGCTTTCTGCTCTGGGAAAGATTGAATGCCTCAGAAATTCAAAGGGACAGTTCTACTCTCTCCTACAGGGTTACTCTGAGTTGGAATCAATAACAGTGATTGGTTGTGTTCAAACAAGCAGGGCATTATTGTGAGTTGATGCGAAGGTGTCTTGCATTTGGTTCCTGTTTGGGGTTCAAATTATAAATGGAAAACAAGAACAACAATACTTTGCAGTTTGGAAATCAAAAATCATTTATTTCTCATTCTATTTGCCTTCTCTTTCTTGGATTTCTCTTATTCCTTCCCCCTCCCTTATTCCACTCCAAAGAATTTGCCAGTTCTAAGAATGTGAAGCTCACCTGGGAGTACAGTGACATCATTTGATTCCCTTTGCTTTCATATTAAGAAGGAATCCCAATGGTGTAACGGTTTATGTGTTGGGCTGCTCACAGCAGAATCAACACTTCGAAACACTCCACCCGAGAGAGATGAGGCATTCGGTAAAGATGTACAGTTCTGGAAACCCAGTGGGGGCAGTTCTACCCTGTCTGACAAGATTGCTCTGAGTCAGGATTGACTTATGGCAGTAAGAGACTCTACAAAATGTACCTGGTAGAAATGTGCTATCATTTACATAAGACAATAATTTAGTAGTATGAAACAAAGAAAATGCCCTAGGCCTTTAATAGATAAAAATTAAGATGAAAAACATTTATAGTATTTAAATGGACATTTTAAACCAAGAGGGAACATAACAGAGTATCCATTCCCATCTTTGTGTTTCACAAGAAAGGTCATTAATCTGAATAAAAATGCAGCAAAAAACTTATTTGCCGAACTTATTCTCTATTATCCCAAGATATATCAAACTATTGTTGCCTGCAAATAAATATGTGGTAGTCTTTTGGATCTTTTTGATCCAAAGATCTTTGGAAAGGTGGAAGAAAAGTGATAAGTATAAATCAATTATAAAAAAATCTATAAATCAGAGATCATGTCTATATCACTCAATAGAAGTCAACTTCTACAATGTATGTTTAGCTTCCAGCTAGTTATGCCTGCTATAGTGAGCATGCAACTTTAGGACAAGCAGAGAAATTCCCTTCTCCCTTAGTTTTGGTGGAACATCAACCATCAAACTCAGGAAAGGAGTTTCTAAGAGAAAACAACTAAATCAATGTGCGATGCATTCATGAAAGAGGTCCACTGCTGGGGCCTAGTCTTTTATCTTTAAATTCTGCTTAAAATCATCAAGCTCACAAAGCTCCATCACTGACTTACAAATCTTTCATAAAGAGTCAATCTAACTGCAGACCCAATCGCTCCTCGAGTTACCTAATACCACATATTTGACAGGTCCAACACTGAACTCATAGTGTGCATCCATCCCCAATGCCTCTCTCAGTCTTTCTTATCTTAGTGGATGTGAATTAATCTCTTCTAAATTCCTTGATAGACAGTATTAGAGTCATTGGAGTTTTATAATCAGAAACTATCAGTTTTTAAGAATTATTATAAACTTATAGGGAGTGCTAGTGATGTACTGGTTGCATGTTGGGCCGCAATCAGCATGGTTGGCATTTCTAAACCACCAGCAACTCTGGGAGAAAAAATGGGCCTTCTACTCCCATAAACAGTTATGGTCTCAGAAATCCATAGAGGGTCGCCATGAGTCAACATTGACACTATTAAACAAGGGAAAGATGGATTTAAAAAAAAACACCAGGCATGCAAGAAGAGAACAGAAATAAGATCATGTATATGTAAAAGTTGATGTTTGAAGAGGTGGCACTGGATATCTGTGAAGATTTATTAAATAAATAGTACTAGAAAAATGTTATATGAGAAATATAAAACTGTTTATTAACTTTATTAAACATAAAACTGTTTATTAACTGGTTATTAACCTAATCCCAAGTTTAGTTCTCTTGGAATGAATATAAAAAAGGAAAACCAAAAAGATTCAGTCAAGACAAAAGAGGAATGTCTTTACAGCCTGGAATAAGTCAATAATGTCTTTAAAAGACACAAAAAGAACAAATGAAAAAGTGAAATGCTTCATAAGTTTAATTACATTAAAGAATGTTAAGTCTATTCCAAAACTAGGAAAGGCATATTTTAAAAGCCTGTAAACCAGAGAATGTGTAGGTGATGATGATTGGAATTGATTATATACTTAAAATATGAAAAATTTCAAATACTAATTAAGAAAAAGACACTGGGAATAAAAAAGAAATAATGGGTTTTGTGTAGAAAATGAAATATAAGTGGCCAAATAACATTTCAAAATGTGCTCAACTTATATCAGGAAAAGTATAAAGCAAAATCACCATCCGGTATTTTACAGCCTCTAAGTTGGCAAACGCTTAAACGTCTGACAATATCAGCATGGTAAGCATATGGAGCAAAGGGATCGCATCCATTAATAAGGAACGTGTACTTGGCAAAGCACTGTGGAAAACAATTTGGCATTTCCAAATGAAGGTTTTCATAGCTACAGGCTTCTGATCTACACGATACATTTCCAAACATGATTCTGAGTAAAAATAAAAACTGTGACCAAAGAATGCAGACAGAGAAGTACTGTAGAGAGTTTAAAAGATAAAAGCAATATACATTTTAGTGGTAAATATGCATAAAATAAAACCATCAGTCAATTAAAGGGAGAATAAACATGAAGGTTAGAATGGGGCTTCTCATCAAGGGCGGACAGGGTGCAATCAGCAGGTGGATGGGATACCCAGGAGCCTCAAAGGTACTGCGAATAGTTGTAGCGACGCTAGCTAAAGCTCCAAAGTGGCCAGTCATGCAGACACCTCCCCTGCATGCAGCTGGGCTAGAGCACAACTAGATGATTTATGTGCTTCTCCCTTCCCCTTATCACAAAGATAACCTAACAATGAGTTTCGGGCACCTAGCTTGATAATGCAAACAGTGCTGGAAACACTTCTCACTCACAGAGCCCCCACAGCGACATCTTTAGCAGATCTTGTCCAGTTCAATCACCACGTGTCTATCAGTTTGATGCACTGTGGTGGCTTGTGGGTAGAAGTGATGAGGCTGAAGAGTTGGTTGAATCTCATAAAAAGGTATAGTCTTGGAGACACCCAGGGGCAATATACCCTGCCTCATAGTTACCCCCTGTCATATGAGTCACAGGAATTCAATGGCAATGAATTTCAGTGTTTTGGTTTTGTTCATTAATATCACAGTGTGAGATCATTTAACAGCATTTGCTGAAGTACATTGACCACCAGGAGCTACCAGGAATTCCTGCCAGATTGAGACGAGGGTGCGGAAAAGGGATATCACTGCTGACGTCAGATGGACCTTGACTGAAAGCAGAGAACACCAGAAAGATGTGTACTTGTGTTTTATTGGTTATGCAAAAACATTCAACTGTGTGACCATAATAAAAACCATGGATTTCCTTGAGAAGAATGGGAATCCCAAACACTCCATTGTGCGAGTGTGGAAACTGTGCACATATCAAGGGACGGTTGTGCAAATAGGAGAAATCTGCATGGTTTAAAATCGGAGAAGCTGCGTATCAGGGTTGCAGCTTCTCACCATACTTATTTCAACTGTATGTTGAGCAAACAATCAGAGAAACTAGATTGTATGAAGAAGAATTCAGTCTCAGGATGGGAGGAAGGCTTATTAACAACCTGTGATAGGCAGATTATACAACCTTGTTCGGAGGACTTGAAGTACTTGCTGATGGAGGTAAGGGATCATATCCTTCAGTATGGATTACAAGGCAACATAAAGAAAACCCAAATACTCATGATTACCGAGAGGAAACCTCAGGAGAAAAGGAGAAAAGATTGAAGTTGTCAAGGATTTTGTCTTGCGTGGAACCACAATGAATGTTCATAAATGCAGCAGTCAAAAAACAAAAGATGCACCGTACTCGACAAATCTGTTGCACAATTTTTTTAAAGTGTTGAAAATTAAACACTGTTTTAGCACAAAAGTGTGCCTGACCCAAGCCATGATATTTCGAATGGCCTCAGATGCATGTGAAAATTGGACATTGAGTCAGTAAATTTGAAGAAGAACCAATGCACTTAAATTACGGTGTGGGAGGAGCATATTGAAAGGATCACGGACTGCCAAAAGAACCAACCAATCTTTTTTTTGGAAGAAGTACAACCAGAAGGCTCCTTGGAAGCAAGGATGGTGAGATGAGAGTTTACCTCATAGACTTTAGACTTGTTTTCAGGAGAAATGTGACCCTGGAAAAAGACATCATGCTGGGTAAAGTAGAAGGGAGTCAAAAAAAGAGGAAGCCCCTTAAGGAAATGGATTTACACCGTGGCTGTAACAATAGAGTCAAACACAGGGACCAGTGTGTGGATGCTGCAGCACTGGCTACTGTTTTGTTCTGATTTACTGTGCTTAGGTTCCTTATGAGTTGGAACAAACTCCAGTACACCTAATAACAAGAACAACGTTCCTGTCTAGTCCTATACAATTGATGCAGAACTGTTTTCCTGGTGTGCAATTCTCCTAATGCCAATAAACTAATGTCACCTAGCTTAACTCTAAGTCAGGTTTTCCAGTCTGTCAGCCTCTATATATAGGAGTCTGTGTTAGGCTGTGTTATCTGGAGAAACAAGTTCAGTGATGCTTATATGTGTATCTATTTAGAAAGAGATTATTATCAAGAAAGGCTGACACAATTGTAGAAGTGGGGAAGTGCAGTTTAGTTCAAGTCCATGGTCACATGTAAGCAGAAGGCTTTTCCTGACTCTTGCAGCTCCAAAGGCTGATGAACAGGAAGCAGGAAAACAAAGGAGGAAGTCCACAGAGTAATGGACGTAGAGATGAATAAGTTTGAGATCGGCTAAATGAACCCAAGGTAGGCAGTCTGCTCATGGCTCCTGGGATCAGCAGATCAGCTGGATATACCCATATATAACAGGAGGTTGACAAACCAGATGTCGAGTCCAAATCTAGCAGTAGAAGTCAGCTAGATTCGGTATCACTGTCAATTTATATTAAGAGTAAGCCTCAGGCTGAATGAAACTTTCGTCAATCATATCAAGACTGTCACCAGAATAAGAAAGTCTCATCTCCCCACAATGCTTGACTTTTTCACAATAGAACCCATCATGGAGTTAACCCTACCATGTTAACTCATATCATGGAGAATCCTGGCCAGTGGTGGGATTCAGCTGGTTTGCCCTACTTTAGCATAACCAATACCTAATTTTTTGTTGAGTTCAGTGAACCTGTTGTTAAAATGATGCTTGTATCAGAGTCCACTCTAAGATGGGTGGCTGGGCAGCGGCCAATATGGAAATCACAAATTTATATTTCTTACTCTTTTGTAATGTTAACACGTGCAACATTACATTCTAAGCCCCCATGGTAATGTTCGTTCCATCCGTAGGTATAAAAAATGAGATGGGCTTATGTTTGTAATATTTATTTATTCATTTCAGAAATCTCATTATACTTTTGATGAAATGCTTTATTTTTATTCTCTTGTGTTTGCTACTTCAGTAAACATATACTATAAAGAGAAAAAAGTGCCAAATAACCGGATGGAATAGTCTTCATTTCAGCTTTGTGTTACGCCCAAATTCCCTCGAGATATTCAAAGTGGGTTATGCACTCCTGAAAGTGCTCAAAGAGCTAAAAATACTGTCAGAACAATCGCTTTAAGTTCAGTATAAGCAGAGAGGGGTTTTCCAAAGATCAACCCAATAGGTTCAGAGAAAAGAAGTCGCCTGCCTCTAACAGATCAAACACAATGAATATTGACTGATTAATCACACCCACAGTGATGCTCAGAGAAAAGCAAAGAATATTGTAAATGAGGACATCAATCAAAAAGCAATATGGAAATATCTTAAATGATAGTTTTATTGTTTTCTGTCATTTTATTTAATATTTTTTTCACTGATACCTTAAAATGTTCTTATTACATAATCTAATTTTATGGGCCTCTTTTGCTATTCTTTTTGAAGTATTAACTGTGTGGAATAATAAACCACCTTTCAATGCATCTATTTTTAATATATAAAATGGTCATGAGGGCAGCAAACCCGTTGTGAAATTGACTCCCATCACCCTGGCTCACCCAAACTGACATAACATTTAACTATCACAGTTTCTCTCCAACCTTTGGGCTTCAGTACAAACAATATTACTTTACTCAATGCAGTTAGCCTAAGTTGCATACTACAGTCACTGTGAGATTTTTATGACTCATGACCTTGCTTAGAGATAAGCAGATTAGATGTGGATGTCACCTGGGAGACGCTCCCGATAACTGAGAATCTTCCCTTATTGATCTGTCTGTGTATGCCCCAAAGGCTAGAACTTGCTATCTGTTTAGTAAGTGAGATTGACCTAAGACTTAAAAAATATTTTTGTTCGGTTTGTTTGCTCAAAGTCACCAACTGCTTACCTCAGTTATCCTGAAACCTGAATGTGAATTTCAAAGTAAAACTATATATTCTCTATGTATTTTGATGTTTTTGTGAGTCTCCCACTGATTAAACTTTCTAAAATAAACTACTTTTCCTTTCTAACTTGGAGCTAGTTAGTTGACTCAGCTGTTGCAGCGTATGAACCTTGATTAATGATAAGAATATTGTATCCCTCAAGCTGGGTAATGTTCAGATGTTCAATGTACAGCTATTTATGTCTTGTATACATTTATAATATAGCTAATCATGCAATTAAATAAATAGTATGTTTTTAGCTGCGACCAAGTGCTTTATCTGTGTATGAAACAAATGAAATAAAATGCAGAAACCTATAGTTAAACATTAGGCGAAAGATGAGGCTTTCTACTTCCATTAAGTGTTATAGTCTCAGAAACTCACAGAGGCAGGTAGAACTGCACTATTACATAGCGTTGAGTTGGAATCGAGCTGATGGCATTGAGCTTCTTTGTTTGTTTGTTATAGATAAATGTAAATCATGGAACCCTAATGGCACAATAGTAAAATGCCTTGCTGCTACTTGAAAAATTGCCAGTTGTGCCACAGGAGAAAAACATGGCAATGTGTTTCCACATAGATTAATGATCCTGGAACGTCTGTAGGGCAGTCCTTCCCTGCCTTACAGGGTCACTATGAATGGACAGTGCCTTAATTGCAATGCATATAGGTGAGTCATAGCACAAACTGATGGGAAGTTAGAGCAACTGAAATAATTAGTCTCTTTTTGAAACCCAAGGAGCTCTGTTGAAATAATGCTTTAGGCTGCTAATTGCAAGGTCAGTAGATTGAGCTCACAAGCCTCAGGAGAAATATGAAATGAAAGGTGAAGCTGTCTGTTCTGGTGAAAATTTATAGGCATGAACTGAAAGGGACAGTTCTACTTTGTCACATAGGATTTCTGTGACAGTTTTCCTCTGCATCGGGTAGCTAGGAATTTGACTCGACTCAATGACAGGGGTTCCCTGTGTTGTTTTTCTTTTCTTTCTTTTGGAAACGTCCTACGGTGTGGTAGTCGAGCTTGAACCCTTAAGTAGGGTTTAGGTTAGCCAAGTTACCGCGGTCCTGTGCAGTTCTTCATGAACGGGACATTGTCTGCTCACTCAGCCAAATTTGAGGATGCACAAGAGCACTTCGTGATCAAATGAAAACTACATCTGATGTCAGACGTAAGTAGGCCATAATAGCACAAGGTAATTACATGAGTAAGTGGTATAAACCTTTAGCATCTACACTCCTATTATAATACCCTTTCTCTCCCAAGGCATTCCTAGGGTCTCATGCAGACTCGCATATGATTAGTTGATTGAAGAAAAGAAAACATGGGTTTAGTTTACATTTAATTTACATAGTTCTGTGTGATATGTAAGCAACACCAGAAAGTTGTACTGAAGCATCTTTCTGGGACATTTATGAAAGAAAATGGTAAAGAAAATTATTCCTAACCAGCAGAACCTCAAATAGTATGCTGTTCTGGAAGGAGAGGTAGCCAAAAAGCATTAGTAGCTACCTTAGTATAGGCTATGGTCAATGGTTTGGCTGGAAGGTCAAGATTTTGGAAGAACATAACTGGAAAATTGGTGGCAAGGAGTATGGGGGAAGATAATGTGGAAAAGTCTCTCCAAATGACCAAAAAATAATAATAATAAGATAATGTTTGTAACCGCATAGAATAATGTTAATGAAAATAACAATATGAATGTTAATAATTAAGAGGCTAGGATAACCCATTCCAATACCAGACAATCTATTTCACAAGTAGTTTCTGTACTCTCCCTATGGAAAAGTTGACACAGGAGTAGAGATGAGGTTACGCGCGAATCCAGAAGCACGAGCTAACCTCCGAGGTTGACCTAGCAAAAGTCACTTCTGAATGCTCAACAGGCCTGCCACAGAGACAAGCCTCCAGTTCCAAAACATCAATCAGACCATCTGTGCAGCAGAATTGTCCGTATTAAATTTAAGCTATAAAAATAAATATCGGGGAAAGGAATGTTTCCTCTTTGTAATGGAAATGTCTACCTATGTGAGTCTCTGACATCTGCCCTTGCACTTCGGACATAGATAACTTGTTTTCTATATGTCGTAAGTTCATAGATGAAGAGGAATTTTGCCCCGAGATGTTACATACTTAATGTCTTACTCATGTTTGTTTTAAGTAATTCATAAAATGACATTTTGCCAAAGCCCATGCGTAGGAAACTGGACACCC
>NW_022111321.1:6517903-6544856 GCF_000313985.2 Echinops telfairi | reverse complement strand
GGTTTAAGATTTTAGAGAAAACATGATGGGATAAATAAGTTTTATATGTGACAAGAACATGAATTCTTGGCCACCGAAAACTGGAATATCAAATACTGACTTTTATTTGCCAAAAATACAAGTCAACTTGGCCAGGTCATGATATTGTATATATTGTGTGTATTCTGTGGTTGCATATTATTTTACGATCTGTTGTAATTATTCTCCATTTTGGTATGTGTTGTAAATTGTAGCATTTTGTTAATGAGACAGAATCTATGTGCCATCTCACCCTTACCAAAGTCCAATCTTTGCGTAAGTCTCACCATTACTTAAGTCATAGCCTTGCTTGCGTCACATCTTTTATCTTACAAGAGATAAAAAGAGAGAAAAGTAAGCAGGAAAATAACAATCTCACTGCTGCCAAGAAAGTAGAGTTGACAGCAGAGCATGTCCTTTGGATCTGAGATCCCTTTTCTAGGAAACTCCTAGACAAAAGGAAATAAAGATGCCAGGACTCACGAAGGTCTCTAAGGAATGTAAGACTCATGTATGTAGAAAGAAGTCAAAGAGCTTCCTGAAGAGCTGACACAGAGAGAAAACCCCACTTCAAGAGCTGGCGCACTGAAGTTAGACTCCTGGCTTTCTAAACTGCGAGAGAATAAATCTGCTTGCTAAACTTAAATAAAAAAATTAGGAATTAGTCATAAGTGTCAAAGAAGAGTCTTGCATAAAGAGGGATGATTGTATACCTTTGTGTGGGTGCCAGATAAGAGGAAGACAGTTTGACTGAAGTTGGCTCAAGAGGGAATACAGAGCCTAAATCGATGACTGTGTTTGTTCTGCAAACAACCCTGCTGCCTCCCAAAATTTCTCTGGTGAGACTCTCAGCCCTCCTTAGATGGTAACATCAGTTACACTAGAATGGAAACTCCACTAGAAAGGATAATTAAATGAAATGAAGATGCTGTAAATCAGAGCTACAGTAAACATAGACGTAGGATAACTTTAGGAAACTTGGTTATATGGTTGTTAAATGATTTGTTTGTTAACTAAGATGATATGGCATATTAATTAACAATTGAAAACTTGCAACTGATTTCAGGTGTGTGCTTATTAAGAGCGAAGAGAATTTTAACTTCAGAGCACTTAAAAGAACCTGAGTCACTAAAAATGTAGTCTATTGTGTCATTTTGTCATTATTCTTCATACCCTAGCATGATCCATGTCGTGATGTATTTCTCTTTTTATTTGCTTTGTAGTTTTGTAATTTTTCTTGATTTCCTACCAACAATTTTATACATCTTATTTTAAGGTCCAAACAATATGATTATGTGTGACCAAAACCATTTACAATTACTTCAATTTTAAATTACGTTAGTATTATTGAATTTATAAATTAGAAATCTCAATTTTGTCTATAAAGTGTAGTGAATTAATAGTGATGTAACACTATTCACATCGAAAACAGAGTTAAGTTGGCATAAATATTAAAAACTGCTTATATATTTCACTCTTTATGAAAAAGATTTTCAATTACTTTATAGGACAGATTCACAACACTGATGAGCAAATTTTTAATTAAATATTTTTGGTAAGCTAATAGATGAAACTTTTAGTGACTCAGGTCCTTTAAGTGCTCTGAAGTTAAAATCCTCTTCTCTCTTAATAAGCACACACCTGAGAATCAGGACACGCTGCCACCTGCTGCTCGCTCTGCCCTGACGGAGTCTTGCTGACTCACAAGGAGACAGTCATGCGGGGCAGGAGTAACAAGAAAGTCTCCGTACTGTAGGACTCACACTTTGTCTGGTTATGCTGGTTTGTGATGACAACTACTGTTTCTATCACAGAGAAGTTCCTGGGTTAGAACTGCTGACCTTTTAGTTAGCAGCAAAGCCCTGAACCATTACACCACCAGCAATCCTTCTGTTACTATTACAGCCAAGAAAACACCTTGGAGCAGTCCTGCTCCCTAACCCATGAGGCAGTCAAGAGTCAGAACCTTCTGGATGGGTATAGTGGACAATAATATACTAACAATAAAATAGTGTGGAAAATATTACACATACGAACCTCTGGGCCATGATCAAACTGAACAATATTCATCACTTATGAAGAGTTATTGCTAAATATGAAAATCCCAAGATTTATATATTAGTAAAAAATTAATAAATTTGATAAATAAATCAAAGACTATATTCCTTAAAATAGACAATGAATATATAAAAAGTATAAATCAAAGGCTATTTTAATGAAGAAAAGAACAAAACATAAATACAAAGAACAAAGCATAAAAACTAGTCTTGACATTAGAGAAAAATCGTAGTTGCAGATGATTTTTTATTATTATGAATATTTTATTAATGCTATGCCTTTATAACATATCCTACTCCCAGTTGCACCCTGAAACACTTTATACAACTTTTTAATATAAATATCCATTTATATTACTATATCATATTGTATGATTAATATAGTATCTAAATGAACACATGGAGAGAAGGAGAGTAATAAAAAGTAGAATCTCAGGAGATTCAATCAGCCACAAGGAGAGCATCTCCCATGCCACAGATGTTAAATAGTATCTGGTTTAAACAACGTTCAAACAAAGCAAAGTTATATAACTAATACTCTATAATATCATCGTTATCAACCAAATGTTCACCAAGACATTAGTCATGACTATTGTTATAGATACAATCGTGATATCTCCAAAGTAAGACGGTGCTTCAAAAGTGTGTGTGCAAATCTGTGGTCTTTTTCTATTTTTCCACAAACTTTTGAAGCCTCCTCATATGTATTGGATTGGAGACCTAATCCCTATTTCTCTAGAAGCGATCACGTTTGGAAATAGCGTTTGCTTTGTTGTGTTAAGAGCCCTGGTGGTGTAGTGGTTACAGGTTAGGATGCTACCAAAAGGCCAGTAGTTCAAAACCACCAGCCACTCCACTGGAGAAACTACCATGACCCCAATTCTGCCTTGCAGACCTGGTTAGACCAGAGGATGCACAGCGGTACAGATGGAAATTGGAAACGCAGGGAATCTAGGACAGATGAACCCCTCAGGACTAGGGGTGACAGTGGCGATACCAGGAGGGAAGAGGGGTGTAGAAAGGGGGAATTGATCACAGGGATCTACATATAACCTCCTCTCTGGGGGATGGGCAGCAGAGGGGTGGGTGAAGGGAGACGCCGGGCAGTGTAAGATAAGATATAATAATAATTTATAAATTATTAAGGGTTCATGGGGGAGGGGGGAAGGGAGGGGGAGGGGGGGAAAGGAAACTGAACTGATTCCAGGAACCCAAGAGGAAAGCAAATTTTGGGAATAATGAGGGCAACAAATGTATAGGTGTGCTTTACACAATTGATCTATGTATTGTGATGAATTGTATGAGCCCCAATAAATTGATTTTTTTAAAAAAGGTTTGCTATTCATGTAAAGCGTTACCATCTCAGAAACTCACAAGAGCAACTCTACCCTGTGCTGTAGGATTGCTAGGGGTCAGGTTTGACTTCAGGGCAGTGAGTGGAGAAATTAACACAACTATTATGGGTGATGGATGATTGAGGTTGTGACACACCTTTGTTTATTGCATAAGGTTTTATTATTTGTACATCAAAAAATAAAAATACTTTTCACGATTGAACAAATGAGAACCTCCAAAAAGAAATATGAAGTAACTAAGGGGAGAAAAATTATTAGGGACAGGCAATGCTAACCTCGTTATATTGTGGTTTGTTAAAAGGATGGTTCCTAAATTTAAGTGATAAGCATTTTGCTAAATCTGCTGGTTATGGAAAGGGCATAAGTTAACTATGGAAAATATAATATTAACGATATTTGCTGTCATTAATGTTTTTATATTAATATACTAAACACATTAGGCACCAGTAAAATTAATGTCCACACAAAGAAAAATTACTGAGCTTTTGTTCCCATACAGAACTAGGTTGACCATTTTATCTTACTTAACCAATAAATGAATGGAATGGCACATGGATGAGTGTGTGTGTCTTTGTGTGGAAAGGAAATTCGGTGGAAAGTAGAGGGAAAGAAAATTCGCATTTGGTTAATATTCAATGAGTGGCCAAAATTGTTATAGTAGTTTCTCACGTCTTCGAGTTCATTTAGCCTTTCTGATCCAGGCGTAAGGTATATATTTTATAAGGTACATATTTTAATCCTCATCTTACAGGATGGAAGTCTATATCAAAGAATTTAAATAAAGTCAAAAAGGAGGAGATACGAATTATAATATTGCTGATTTAGGAAGATTCTTCTGTTTCCACTATTAAATTGAGATAACGAATTTGATTTCATTGGCCAATGAGTCCAGAGAATAGTCAAACATCTTAAACCTGTTAGCTCTACTACAGCTATGCCTGGAACAAATCGCTCAAATGAGAAGCTACCTCTCACCCTTACAAAAGCAACTTTGATTTTAGTTTACAAAAAGTGAGAGTTTGCTTTACAGACGATTGGCATAGCCAAAGTTAAAAAGAAAAGAAAAGCATATTATTTCACTAAGCGTTTACAGTCTACCTCTATTCCTTGGTCTTAAGATAGTGAGGACTTCATTTCAGTCTTTCAAAATAGCAATATTCCACTTAAGATCCAGTGTGAGCACATTGAAAATTGAATATAAAATATTTATTACAGAACAAAATGCTCAAAAGTTGGATTTGCATTCACCTTGAAACAATCATGCCTAATTTCAGTTACATTTATTCTTGCCTGCTTTAACTGGGTATTGTGAATAGGTGTATGAAAAGTCACAAGTTATAATTCATCATACATCTGGTGATAACTTAAAGAGCAGAGAGATTTACATACAGCAAGGTCGGAGTATGTTGAGGCTTTGTTTCACTGACTCAGAAATATTGTCCGGTGAAATCCGTCTCTGGAAAAGGACATCATGCTTGGCAATGTCGATAGGCAGTGAAACAGAGTAAGACCTTCCATGAGATGGACTGTCCAGTGCCTACAACAATGGACTCAAGCATAACAATTGTGACAATAGTTCAGGACCAGGCAATATCTAATTCTGTTGTATACAGGATCACTATGAGTTGGATCAGATTCTTCAATGGCATCTAACAACAAGATATGTGTATGTGTATGTGTGTGTATATATAATTTTTGAAAACTCAATCGACTTCTTCTAATTAAATCTTTTCAAGATTACATCTTCACCACTTCAAAGGTAATATTTCACTTTTTTCCCCTCTTTTTATTAATTCAGAAAAGGGACATGAATAGAAGGCAGATAATACTAATGATGAATTCCAGACACTACAGAACAGAACACAAAGTTGTTGGTTTTTTAAAAATTATTTTATTGGGGGCTCATACAACTCTTATCACAATCTATACATACACCCATTGTGTCAAACACATTTGTACATATCTTGCCATCATCGTTTTCAAAGCATTTTCTTTCTACTTGAGCCCTTGGTATTAGGTCCTCATTTTTGCTCCCTCCCACCCTCTCCCTCCCTCATGAACCCTTGATAATTTAAAAATGATTTTCTTTTCATGGCTTGCACTGTCCTATGTCTCCCTTTACCCCCTTGTATGTTGTCCATTCCCCTGGGAGGGGGTTATAGATAGGTTATTGTGATTGGTTCTCTCTTTCTCCCCCCACATTCTCCTCACCTTCCTGGTAAGGCTACCCTCAATATTGGTCCTGAGGAGTTTATCTGTCCTGTATTCCCTACTTTTCCAGATCCTATCTGTACCCATGTATATGCTCTGGTCAAGCCAGATTTGTAAGGTAGAATTAGGGTCATGATAGTGGGGGGCAGGGCGCGGAGGAAGCATTAAAGAACCACAGGAAAGCTGTATGTTTCATTGGTTCTATTCTCCACCCTGACTGGCCTGTCTTCTCCCCGTGACCTTTCTGTAAGGGGATGTCCAATTACTTACAGATTGGCTTTGCATCTCCATTCTGCACTCCCTCCCTCATTCACATTATAATTTTTTGCTCTGGGTCTTTGACGCCTGATACCTGATCCCATCAACACCTCATGATCACACAGGCTGGTTTGCTTCTTCCATATGGACTTTGTTGCTTCTCAGCTAGATGGCCAATTGTTTATCTTCAAACCTTTGAGACCCCATATGCTCTATCTTTTGATAGTCAGGCACCATCAACTGTCTTCACCACATTTTCTTATGCACCCACTTTGTTTTCAGCAATCTTATTGGGAAGGTAAGGATTCCAGAGTGCCTGATTTTTAGAACAAAGTGTTCTTGTGTTGAGGGAGTACTTGAGTGGAGGCCCAATGTCCATCTGCGTCCTTAATGCTAAACCTATAAATATATGGACATAGATCTATTTCCCTATCGCCATATACAAGAATATTACATATGTACATGCCTGTATTTAGAGCTCTATGAATGCCCTTTACCTCTTAGTTCTTTCCTCTATTTCCTTTTAGTTTCCTTTTGTCCCACTATCATGTTCAGCCTTCATTTGGGTTTTAGTAATTCCGCTCAGTTACATTGCCCTTGATCAAACCCTACCAGACCTCCTACACCTTCTTCACCATTGATTTTTAATCACTTGTTGTTCCCTTGTCCCTGGATTTGTTAACACCCACTTCCTTTCCCCTCGCCTCCCATGTCCCAAAGGAACTGTTGTCCTGTTGTTCTCTTTTACGACTTGTTTATCCTACCTATCCCATCCAGATAGACATGCAAAGACAACAATATGCACAAACACAAGATGGAGCAAAAAAAAGCAATAATAGAACATTTTAAAAATAGCTCCAAGAACAATGACAAAAAGAAAAAAGAAAAGGGTATAAATAGTTCAAGGTCTATTCGTTGTCCTTTAAGAGTGTTTTCCAGTGGAGTCTGATGGGGCAACACACCCTAGCCCCATAGTCTATTTTTGGTGTTCCCTTGGGACTTCATTGTTCTGCTCCCCTTGCTGCTCTGTTACACACCCCAGCCTCTCACCTTGATGTGGTGGGGTCAGGGTGAGCACAATTCCTGCTGTGTCTCCAGTGTTGTCCCAGTAGTGCTTTCGTTCACTGAGGAACATCATGTCTTATGGTGGGGCCTGCCATATGGTCCTCTCGGTGCATTGCCTACTCTGACCAGAAATATTGTCCTCAGGGCTTGGTGGGCCAGGATGTGCTTCACTCTCTTTTCCTCTCCCCTCATGTACTCCTGTGTGCTCTGATCAGACATGTCCCTCTCCTTGAGCTGTAGCTTCAGTGCTGTCCTCTGAAAGGAATTCTTTGGAGGGGGGAGAGGGGTAGGGGTTGTCCATGGGGCCGGCCCCTCAGGCCTCTTTACTGGTTCCCTGCTTCATGCCAGTGTGTTTCATTCTTGTCTTGAAGCATGGGTTGAAGTCTGGTCCCTCTTTCCCTGTGGAGATATAAACAAGATCCTCTCCTTGGGTGGGTTAGTGCCCTGTTCACCTGGCTACACATGTCTCTCCTCCTTCCCCCACTTTTAGTTGTCTACCATATCCCTGGGTCTAGTCTGGCCCCTGCCATATTACCTGGACCTCACCCCATGAATGTATGTTTACAGTAGCTTCTTCCTTATGCCCCTTTTGGAATTTTTGAGCTTACCTCAGCGGACTCATGTTATACTTGTCCTTTTGTGCTTGGCTTACTTCACTTAGTATGCTTTCCTCCAGCTCTTCCCACGCAGTGATGTGTTTCATGCATTCATCACTGCTTTATAGCCATGTGTAATACTCCATTGTATGTATGTACATGGACCACAGTTTTTTAATCCATTTGTTTGTTGATGGAAATGTGAGTTGTTTCCAGCTCCTTGTAATTCTGTACTGCACTGCGATGAACTTTGGAGCACAGATATCTGGCCATGGTATATGCCAATTACGTGGATTGCTGGATCACCTGGTAGCTCAATTTCCATCTGTTTTACGTTTCGCCATATCAATTTCCATAGTGGTTGTACATACCTACAGGTCCACCAGCAGTGGATGAGAGTTCCTTTCTCCCCAAAGCCCCTCCAACATTTGTTACTTTCTGGTTTTTTGACTTGGGCTATCTTTGAGGGTGTTAGGTGGTATATCTTAGTTGTTTTAATTTGCATTTCTCTTATGGCTAGAGATCTGGAACATTTTCTCATATATTTATTGGCCATTTGGATTTATGTCCTTAAGAAACTTCTGTTCAGGTCCTTTGCCCACCTCCTCAGTGTACTATTGGTTTTATTCTTGCTGTAAGTTAGCAGAGTATTGTAGATTTTAGTAATAAGACCTTTGTCTGATGTGTCATTGCTAAAGATGGTTTCCATTTCGTGGTCTGTCTTATTACTCTCTTGGCAAATTATTTCAATGTACACAAGAAACACAAAGTACTTATTAAAAAATTTTAAATATAGAGTAAAAAGACACGTAAAATATTAAGATGACTTACCAATTTTAATGAAATGAGTTTCCTGATTAAGAAAGAAGTGTTTTGTGAAATCTTATGGGAATCATAAATAACTTAGAAATCTTGTCTGTCCTAATTTATACTGTCTGCTAGCTGTGTTTGTCCTATGTGATCATTAGTCACTTCTTTACACTTTTTAGCTTTTGTGTTTAAAATTAACCTCAACATAAAAGCAATTCTATTATGGCTTCAAGTGCTTTTCAATATTTCAATTTTCCTTGACTCAATTCTATTGCCAAGTCAATTTACTCACTTAAAAAAATAAAAACTTGAATTACCTAGTTAAGTTGTAGTTAATCTTAAAACAGGAATTCTTAGTTGAACGTTGAGAGAACTACCAGCTACAGAATCCCTTAATGCAGCAAACAAGTCCATTACCCTTAACAATTTAAACGTGCCAGTGCTTATGGATAATACCCATAAATAGTCTTTTCAAAGTCAAACTCAACTGTTCAACTTCAGTGATAAGTGTATCTCTCCCTCCAATATTCTGAATAAGCTAAATGTATTGGTTAATAGATAATGCATTTTAAATGATAATAAGGGTTGTTGGCCATTAAAATAAGCCAAAAAACATTGCCATGAAGTTGTGCTGAATCATATAACCCAACAGAGGACAACAGAACTGTTTCATTGGGTTTCTGAATCTCTAAGTCTCTAAGGGAGAGGAAAACGTCATTTTTCTCCCATTGGACAGCTGGTGGATTTAAACCCAACTTTCAGTTGTCATCTCAGTTCTTATCCCACTACCAGCAGGGTTCCCGTCAACATGATGTTGTTTATTGTTTGTTCCGACTCAAAGTGATCCCAGGTGCAGCAGAATGAAGCACCACTCAGTCCAATGCCCTCCTCTGAGAGGTTTGTGGTTGAGTTCTTTGTTGCAGCCACGGTGTCAATCCATCCCTTCCAGGGTCTTCCGCTTTTTCACTGCCCTTCTGCTTTACCAAGCTTGATGGACTTCCCCAGGGACTGGTCTCTCTTGACAACATGCTACAAGTATAAGTCTCACGATCTTTGCCTCTAAGGAGCATTCTGGTTGTACTTCTTCCAAGACAGTTTTGCGTGGTCTTTGGCAGTCCGTAGACTTTCAAAGAGTATTAAACAGTGAGTATAAATGATTAAACTATAAATCTAGGAGTCATATCCAGGAAGCATGTGTGAGGACTAAAGACTATTAGACTCCAGTGTTTCCTGCAACACAGACAGAATTTTTCAAATTCCAAGAAATAAAAAATCTGCTTTCTCTTTACTAACAAGCTAGGATCTTAGAAAATTCCTCACAGTGGTACACAAAATTATATGGCAATATGTCTCAAAAGCGGTTGAACACCAGAAACAAATATAAAGGGTGAGTAGAAAGTTACACACAGAAGCTGATATGAAGGAATGCCACCATTAAGCTGTTTTTCTTCTAGGTAATAAGAAGTTGCAAATGGTCTTGGGTGATGATTATTTTTATATTTAATTTGCATAGGCACAACTCTTTTTGAGAAATGAAATAAGTGAAGACTTTCCATTGAAACGTGAACTTTAAACAGTTTTAGGTAAACAGCTGTATGACTGATTGATTGGTGGGGAACATTTGTCTAAGAAAAAAAATTCCTGGGATCTGGAGTTAACCAAATATTCTGCCTTGAAAATCATATGAATAATCGTTGAAGGAAGGGGGGCGGTTGTTTTCAAAGGGCAAAGGTTCTGTCCTGGTGAAGTCAATAACCGGGTAGTGCCAAGCGTACAGACAAATCATCGGAAGCCGTGTCAAGCTGGGCTAGGTGAAAGCTTATATCAAAGTAATGCCATTAAAGGAAACTGGAAATATCAAGTCAAGACACAATTATGGGGTTTGTTAAGAAAAGTATTTGAAGATCTAAGGCAAAAATTTGAATTTGAAAAGTGGTGTGCGTGCATATGCGTGCTCACACATGCTCCTTAAGTATATGAGAGAGAGGGACCTTTTAGAAATTTATATAAACCATCCTTTAATGAGGAAGCCATGATACAGTACAAACTCAAATAAAGTGGGGGTTACATAGACTGCATCAATACAAATCGAAATACAATGCAGAATGTCTATTAATTAAGAAAAGCAGATACAAAATTAGATCAAATAGAAGTATTTTCTCACTTAAAGCAGAATATGTTTTTCCAGGTTCTCAGAGAGGAGACATTTAGCTCTGGCAAGAAAATTATGGTATAGACTTAAGTTAACTTATTAGGAAATTAAAAATTGTTCCCTGTATATGATTCGTTTCAGGCAAAAATATATGTATTCTGCCTACCTTTAAAAAGTTACACATTAAACAACTATTTCAGATATTTTTCTTTATTCTCTGGACCACAGTCTATGTGAAGAGTTTTATTTTACAGTCTTGGAATAAGGCAATGAGCCAAAGAGATAAAAAACTATTTTCCCTCGCGGAATTTACATTACAGTGAAGAGAGACAATACATTAGAATAGTAATATATATTTAGTGATAGATGGTGAGAAGTGAAGTTGAGAAAATTAAAACAAGGAAAGGAATAAGAAATATTAGGCGAGGTGCATTTTCACATAGGGAAGCCCCCTGGGCACTCTAGACGGAGTTGCCAGGCGTCAGAGAAGGGGCTCACACTTGGGAAGGTAGACGGGCAGTGAAAACGTGGAAGGCCCTGGACTGTGGCTGCAACAATGGGCTCAAATAGAAGAACAAGTTTAAGATGGTACGGGACTGGGTAGTGTTTTGTTCAGTTTTCCATGGAGTCTCTGTAGTCAGAGCCAATTCCTAAGAACAACAACATAATTCAGAAGCTGCTTTGATGGCATCTAATCGCAACAAGAGAGGAGTAGTCCAAGGAGCCTTGATTGTGTAATGGATTACATATTGGGCTGATACTGCAAGGTTAGCAGTTCAAACCCATCTGTGGGCAAAATGTGAGACCTTCTGTTACTTTAAAGATGTACATCCCCAACACCCAGAGCAAGGCATGGGGGTTCCTGTACCTTACAGGGCTGCTATGAATCGCAAGTGACTCACTGGCAGAGAAAATAGGAAGCCCTGGTGGAATATCAGGCTACATATTTGGCTGCTCACTGCAAGGTCAACAGTTTGGACCCACTATCTCCTCTATGAGAGAAGGATGGGGACATCTGTCTCCAGTAAAGATTTACAACCTCAGAAACCAAAGGGGAAGCTTTCCTCCATCCTACAGGGTCATTCTGAGTCAGAATTTATTGAATGGCAGTGGGTTTGGAAGACGATATAGCAAATATGTTAATAAAATGTATAAAAGTGGCAGGTTATTTTTGCCACACTAAGCAAAATTCACATAGAGGGAGAGAAGACAAAAAACCTTATAACTACTTTTAATGATAAAAAGGAAGAGATTTTAAAAACATCCCAGAGTTTTAAATAATTTAAATAACAAAGCATATTTGATTCCTAGGGAATTTAATAAAAGATTCAATACTAATTGATGCTCTTTACTCACTCAGTTGGTGAACATACATTTCTGACTTTTGAAGATATCCCTCTACAAGCCATAAAAAGTATAATCTCTGCAGCTATCCCACCAACGAATAAGAATTCACATAGTTTGGTCACATACCGCAGGGAGGTGGCATTTCTTAATATGACTCTTGCAGGAGTCAGACAGTGTTTATGATGCAATACATAAGATTTTCAACGGCTAACTCCTCTGAAGTGGGCAACCTATCCCTTCTTTATAGCCTCATCTTACTCTGGAAGCTCTGCTGAAACCTGTTTGCCTTGGGTGACCCTGCTGGTATTTGAAATACTAGTGACCTAACTTCCAGCACCACAGCCATTAACAAGCCACCAAAGTATAATGAAATGACAGACACGTGGGGGAAACCAGTCCAATTCAGAAGCGAGGGAGTTGAGTACCAACTTCTGAGACAGTAACAGAAAGTTTGTATAACCCACTGCCCTCAGGGTCACCCAGGGCTGGAGAAGAGCCTCCTGTGCAGTAAGTAGAGGAGCAGGAAACAGCTGGAGGTCCTCAGTTGGGACCGCAGCAATGGGCTCCAGCATAAGAAGGATTGTGGCCATGGAGCAGGATGGGGCAGTGCATCATTCTGCTGCGCATAGGATCGCTCTGTGTCAGGACCCACCTTAGGGCACCTGATGAGTCAGAACCGTCTCGTTTGTAGTGTGTTGAGGATTTTCTAGTTATTCTTGTCTCTGTAGCTTCCACCAAATGGTTGGAGGGAACAATGCCAATAGGGAGTATGTGACACCAAGGGAAGGAGCCTGTCAGTTGTAGTTACTACTCTCCTGGCTATATGGATGATCTATCGCAGAGGCAGGGACCAAGAGAAAGCTCAGAAGCTAGACCCAGGCCCTAGATTCTTTCGATACTGGAAATCAAGCTATCACTTTTCAGTACTTTCAATGTAAGTTCTGCTGGGCATGTTCTTACTTTCTGGTTTTCTGATTCGATGTGTCTGAACATTTCATTAGAGTGTTTAACGTCTTCTCAAGCCGCTCTTTCAAAGTTTCTATTCCGCTTGTTTATTTCATCTGCTCTCCCATTTGCCTTCACTACTCTGGGATTACGAGTCAGTTTCAGAGTCTCTTCTGACATCCAGTTTGATCCAATCTTTCTGTCCTGTCTTTCTAATGACCTTTGCTTTCTTCATGAATGATGTGCTTGATGTGATTTCACAGCCCCTCCGGTCTTCTGCCATTTGGGCTCAATACACTGTTCTCGAGTGTTCTTGCTTATTTTCCAAATCCATGCTTGATATAGTCAAAGTTGTATTTTCGCCCTCAAGGACTTGTTTTCTTTCTCGTCACCTTCAACCTGCGCCTACGTATGAGGACTTCCTTATCCCTTCCACAGTCAGGCCCTGGCCTGGGGTTGTCTGCTGGTACTCCGCAGCTCCAGCATCACTTCTCTGTGTGCGCCCTCTGGAGGAGTCCACGTATATTGCTGCCATTTGTGTTTTTCAAAATAAAATATCTGTGATGCTGAAATTGTTGGTCTTGTAACAGTTCTATTATATGATATTCAGCTTCTTTTCTGTCGTCACCAAGGGCACTTTATCCAATGACTTCTCCTTCCTCTTTGTTTCCAACTTTGCATCACAATCACCAACAATTATGAATACGCCTTGATTGCATGTTTGATCAATTTCAGATCAAAGCTGTTGATGAAATCTTTCTATTTCTGGATCACGAGCTTTAGTTATTGGTGAAGCAATTTTAATACTTGTAGTACTTACTGGATTTCCTTGTATGTGGCTAGATATTATCCAATCATAGGGAGTATTGTACTTTAAGACAGATCTTGGAGTGTCCTTGAGAATGATAACTGTGGCTCCTTTCTTCTAGAATCTGTCATTCCCAGAGAAGTAAACCGTCTGACTGCACGATGCAAAATGTCCAATACTCAGTCCATTTCAGGTCACCAATGCCTAGGATATCTATCTTCATTCACTCCATTTCATTTTTGATGACTTTAAACATTGTCTTACATTCATCCTCTGTAGATTCCAAGTTCCAACAATTAATGGTTGCTTGCAGCTATTTCCTCACTTGTTGAGTCCTGCCTCATTAGCAAACGAATGTCCCATGGGCGTTTTCCCAAAGGCCAAGTCAACGTTGAGACAGGGATATTGGAGTGTCTTTTGACCGGAGAGCCTTGTTTGCCAGCACTCTATCTGACCGTGTTCTGCTGCTACTCATGAGGCTGTCAGCATCTGACAACGTTCCCCTGCTATTCGTGCGAACTTCAGTGGAATGGTTCCAGCTGCTCTGAAGTGAAGAGCCAATTCCTTACTCATAGTCTGTTCGTAATCTGTAAGCTCAAGTGAAATCCATTCACGTTGTGTAGATGAAGCAGCAAAAGAAATGGAAATAGTACACAACTTCACTGTACAAGAAAAATCTAGTCAACATGCAAACTTCTCAAGATGTGGCATAGAATCAAGAACCAATATTACTGAAGGAAGATGTCCAAGCAGCCCTGAAGGCCTTAGCCAAAAATACCGTAAAGCTCTAGGAATTGATGAAATGCCAATTAAAACAATTTCCAAAGATGATGAAGCTCTGGAAGCACTAGTCTAATTGGAAGACAATTCCCTGACTAACTGACTGCAAAAGATCCATGCCGATTCCAAAGAAAGGTGATTTGACAGTGTGCAATTATAGACGAATATCATTGATGAAACATGTAAGATTTTTGTGAAGATCTTACAACAACAGTTGCAGCAGTACATTGAGAGATACTGCTAGGGATTTGGGCCAGATTCAGAAGAAGACATGGAGCAAGGGATATCATTCCTGATACCAGCTGGATATTGGCTGAAAGCAGAAAATACCTGAAAGATGTTAATAGTATCTTATCGACTATGCAAAGCTCTATTGACTGTGGGGATCATAACAAACTATGGATAACATTGAGAAAAATGGGAATCCCAGAACAATATATGATGTTCATAAGGAAACTGTATATGGATCAAGGGAGAGTTGTGCATGCAGAACAAGGGAATATTACAGGACAGAAAAACAAGAAAGGTATGCACCAGTTTGTATCCCCTCATTATACTTGTTCAATTTGTATGCTGAGTAGATAAAAAGAGAAGCTGGCTTATGTGAAGAAGAAGATGACCTCAGGACTGGAAGAAGACCTATTATCAATCTCAAATGTGCAGGTGACACAACCTTATTTGCTGAAAGTGAAGACGAAGCATTTACTGGTGAAGATCAAGGATTAAAGTCTTCAGTATGGATTATAACTCAATGTAAACCAAGCCAAGACAAACAAAATCCTTAAAATTGAACTAGTAACATGAAAAATGAGAAAAGATTGAGGCTGTCAAAGATTTCATCTTATTTGGATCCATAATCAATGCTCAGGAAAGCAGCAGTCCAAAGATCAAATAATGCATTGCATCTGTTACATCTGTTGCACAAGACCTCTTTTAAATCTGGAAACGTTCTGATGCTACTTTGATCGGACTACGGTGTTCCTGATCCACGCTGTGGTATTTTCAGTCAGCTCGTGTGTATGTGAAAGTTGAACTTTGAGTAAGGAAGACTGAAGGAGAACCAATGCATGTGAATTGTGGTGTTGGTGAATCATCTTGGAAGTATGACGGACTGCTAAAAAAAAAAAACCCAAAATTCTCAATGCTTCTTAAAAGCAAAGATGGCAAGACTTTGTCTCATGAACTTTGGACTTTTGGTCAGGAAAAATCAGTCCCTGGAAAAGGGCATCATGCTTGGTAAGTAGAGAAGCAGTGAAAAAGTGGAAACCTTCGACAGATGGATGGACACAACGTCTGCCATGATGGGCTCAAACATAAGAACAATTATGAGGGTAGCCCAGAACCAGGGTGTGTTTCCTTCGGTTGTAAGTCAAGTCACTATGAGTAGGATCTCCCCTGGTGGCTGACACCTACCAACATCAGCCTAAGTCCCGAGGCACCAGAGGCTGTGGCACTGAGAATGTGGGATAGAGAACAGGACCCACGCTAAGACCAGAGGCTGAGTTAAGGTGACCATGAGCAAGAAGAGCAGTCAAGGCTATGAGCCTGTGAGGCAGAGCAGCAGTGGACAGGCTGCCCGTCCGTGGAAGGGCAGAGAGGCTGAGGACTAGAGAAAGACTTGGCTGCTGACTGAGGAGAGGTGTTTCTGTGGGTCAATGACGGCAGCTTTAATATTTTCTGTGCAACATGGCTGTTTTTATTTGTATACTCTTCACACAAACAATCACAGCCACTCGGCACACAGTGGGCTTCTTTAAGTTGCACGGTGCTTTTCTGAGCTGATAACTCAGAGTTTCTGTTTCCCAGCAACATATATTAAAGCAAAGCATAAAGCACCAGATCCCCATGATTACAAAGAACTTAGCTCCCTTACTAATAATAGACACAGGAGTACAGCTCTAAAGGGCATCCCGTCTCTCTTGGCATCTTTAATCTCTCCAGAGGTTTCATTTCCAAAACATGTATACTATATGCTTTATCTTTTGTTTTACCTTCATGCTTTCACGACAATCTAGCAGTTTCTTCTGGTGCCTTTCTTTCTCAGTGTTGCTATAACAGAAATTAGACAAGCGGGTGGCCTGAAAGAACAGTAATGCGTTTTCTTACAGGCTAGGAGGCTAGGCTGTAGAAGACTCCCACTGGTGTTGCGCAGCTCCTTGGAGAGTTTCAGGTGGCATCTGTCCACTGTTTGTGCTCGCATGTCTCTGGGTCTCTGCTGCTCTTTTCCGTCACTCATGCCTTCGTAGGGTTAGACCCAATAAGTCTAAAGGCCAGCTAAGATTTCCTTAATTAAGTCAAGAAAACCCTACTCCCAAAAGGGATCACAGCCATAGCATGGGAGCTAAGATTCACAGACACCATTTGGGAGGCACAATGCCAACCATACAAGCAGTTTGTCACAAAACTCAATCAATGAAAAACCAAAATGATCAATATTGTAGAAAAACCATAAAGGTGTAAAAATCGCCTATAGGGAATGAAACTTCTTTTAAAAATTTACAAATGAATCACAGTGGGATAGGATTTTGTCTTGGCTGCAGTATTGGCTTTCAACTTTTTGTAGATTATCAAAGAAACTTTAAAACTCAGACTGCCTTCTCAAGTCTTAACTATCTCATTTGGGGCATCACTTGAAACAGGTGTGTTCTGAGGGAGCACAAACTAATTGTAATTTGGCCAGACATAATTAAAACAGCAATTACTCCCCGCCCCCCTACATACATAATGCATTTTTAATTGATTTTGGATTATCAGGGCCACTGAGTTCTCCCTTGAGTAGATAATGTGATGGTATATTTATATGATAACACAGGGTAGGAAGTGAGTGTTTAATATATAGATATAGGCTGAGTTGTCTGCAGAAAGTGAAATTCCCTCTTCTGTCTGCTCTCCGCGTCACAAATCTGACCTTTCCTCTTCCCAGTACGCAGCTCGGAAACCGGAAATAAAGAAAGTCGTTTGCTCCGTACTCGGTTTCAAAGAAAGATGAACCTCGTGACTTTGCCCTGCTCTCTTCTTATAACCTTAGCTCTGGAGTCAGCCAGCTGCCGTGGCATGAGACCCCCAAGCAGTGCTATAGAGCGGCCCGCATGGCCAACGACTATCGCCACCTGAAAATGACCAGTATTATCTTGCCAGGTGTATAAGGAAACCACTTCAAGAGTGGACTCTGCAACCCCAGTCGAGCTTTCAGGTGACTACAGTGTCAGCTGGACAATCATTTCATGGAAAACCCTCAATCAGAGCCTCCAGCCAAGCCACTCTCAAACACCTGACCCACAAAAACCAAGATGTAATTTTTTAAAGCTGCTATTGTTTGAGATAACAGGCACTGATAACTAATGTGACTTAGGGAAACTGTCCTACTATCTGCCCTGGGATCCTACCTTTGTCCTCCAAGCCTTGACCTTGCCTCAGTACATCATATGTGGTAATTATGACTTATTTCCTTTTAACTCTTCCTCGCTGTTTCTAATCTCTCCAAGAGTGTAACTCCAGACATATCTATCTCCCTACTATTTTATTGTACTTAGATCCCTCCCAGCAATATACTTCCAAATACCTATTGTCACAAAATCTATAAGAATAGAGATATCAAGAGATTCTATTGTCTATGAATCAGATTAAATCAAATTAGCTAAATTTGTAAAGGTTTCAAGAAAAGTTATCCAGTGATTTAAGAAATGCTAGAGTCAAACAAGAACAGCTCATCAGATGGGGGAAACATCATTTCCGTTCAATCTAATAAATTCCCATATTCCTTTAGACAGGGACCTTGGGTCATTACTTTTTCTTCCTGGCAACTCAGAGAGCTCCTTCCCTCGGCCCTGAAGAGGAGAAATAAATCAGTTAAATGAATGAGTGCTTAATCTCTTTCCAGGGCCAGGAAAACCAGGGAGGAGATTAGGATTCATGGTTACTTCCCTGAAAAGATCTTGACCACATAAATTTGTAACTTACTGAGGATGGTGTCAATTAGGTATTGCTAGACGAAAACAGACAACTTCCGAATAAAAGTATTGGGAGGTGGAGAAGACTAATTTCAGAGCTTAAATATTGACTTCACTAAATCTCATAGTTGAGGCAATTATCAAATAACAATTATAACATTAAAATTGAGTGGGATTTTTCATCTTTTACAAATTTTTTCCTGCCACCAATTTACTGTTCTTTTACCAACCTCACCAAGAGCAAGCTCACATCATAGCTTTCCTTTTATCATAAAAATGTACATTCTGTTTAGAGTCAATGATAAATGACGATAAGCGAACATCAAAACGGGAGGGAGATTTTGTTCCCTTGAGGTGGAATGTCACCTTCGCAGTGTGTAGTACACGTCGTAACTGGGTGCTAAGCGCACGCAGAATTTCATTGCAATCTTAGCACAGACAGAGATGAGGAAGACGTGGAAGAAACTGTACCTTTTGGAATTGTTCCCTCAGGGGTTAAACTGGCAGCTATGGAACAGGTGGTCTTTTTCACAGCAAGGCTCACTTGCCAGTTATTCTCCTGTTACTGATTTCATGAATCAACTTAATGAGAGGAAATGAGTTTAGAATTTCATTCATGCCACTGCTGAGCACTCCTGAGTGTGCCCCGTTAACCATTGCAACTGTGCCGAGAAGCACTGCCTCTCCTGCTTTCCCTCTGCACCGGGGCTAGGAATCACAACACCTTCTCTGACATCTCCGCCTGCTGCTATGGACTCTTTTAACCACCAGCCATTTTCATATCTGTAATCGGTTTATTCATTGCTCAGGCCCTCAGGAATCCACTGCTCAGAAACCAAGAGCCATGAAGAAACAGTTTCACTATTTTGAATATGTTGAAATTTTGTTCAATAGCATTGTCCTTTTTGGAAAATATGTACATATCTACATATACATAGGTATAATCCTTATTAGAAAACCAGCAATGTTTTAACCTACTTTCTGTCACGAATACTGCTTTGCTTTTGAAAATGCTAATAGCCAATGAAATTAAACCAAACCAGCTTGTCTTTAAAGGTTTTTTTCTTTTTTCTTTCACTCCTGAAATGCATAATACTAGAGCTGATTGCCTGGCTGACTCCATTATTAGATAACCCCAAAATGTCAAATGGTACTGCTTAAATTAGGAGAGCGAGGCAGAATTACTGGAACCACACAGGAAAATTGTGGAGCCTTATAAAATCAGTGAAAAGAAGAAAAGAAGCTTAGATGAATTTAGCAGTTTGAAATTAATAATCAGGTTTTAGTGGCTGCATGTTGCCCCCACGCCGCACCCCGCCCACACTCTTCATTTCCAGCCGGGAACTTCAAGCCAGTATATTCAGAAAGAGCAATTAAACCTCTGGACGTCATGAATCTTCCACGAATGGGTCATGACACCGAGGCAATCACACCAGCCAGTGTAGGTCATTCGCAATAAAATCCGCTTCCTTCAACTTTCTTCCAAGAGGTAGTGAGTGCTCCAAGCTAATCACCCAGGCTGCTTGGTTCTTACTCATGGACTTGGGCTGTTTTCAAATCCACCTACGGGATGCTTCCCTTCATATTAACTCACTTGTCACAGAGGCCTCCTCACTCAGGTAAACAGCTTTTAAAACTAAGAGCTTACCATTCCTACTGCTCTCACTGCGGCTGGGACTTGTTCAAAGAGAAGGAAATGCCCCACACCAAAAAAAGAAGAAAGAAAGAAAGAGCAAAATATACTGCTCATTCAAAAGAGTAATGTTTCCCTGGGCTTATTCTGTTCCAGGTGGTTCTAAAACGGTCTGCACTGTAACGGGCCCAGCTAATAATAGAGAGTAAATTAGAGGCAGGCCTCAAGAGGCTAGTGACTACATAGCCACGAGAGAGTGCAATTTTGCACCCAAAATAATTTCCTAAACAATAGAAATTTTAGAGTGGGAAAGAAGTAGTTGGCAAAAGGGAAGAAAAAAAAGTCTTTCAAATGTGGCTTCAAAGTAACCATAAATTTTCCAGGAGAGGTACTCTATAGTAGTTTGACCTTGGCAATGTTCCCAAATAATGAACATCCCTTTAGAGCAACCAAATGAAGAGGCACTGTAATGTGATTCTTTGTACTTTATATTACATAGGAATGAAATAACTGATTCTCCAAGGAAATTCAATGGTGGGTGAGTGGGGCGGTGGGGGGGTGGAGGCTCTGATTTAAATGCCTCCTTCCCGACATCCCTGCTCAGGGTTAGTTTTTCCTTTCTCTGGGCTTCTTTAGCAATTTTCTCATACCTTCTGGAAAGTATTCTTGATACTGTACACCGTAATTAATAATGTATGTGTGCTCCTTTCCCATTTGATGCACACTAGGTTCTTTAGGACAAAGGTAAAGTACTAGTCAATTTTTTCCTTTTAAACCTGATAATTATATAGCATTCATGAAATTTAATAGCAGCAAAAAGAATATTGGGAAACCATAAGAGACTTACAATGTAACACAAATTCCCACCCAGAACACTTTAGTTTATCAGTTCCACTCCTTCTCCCAATACATTTGCTTACGTATAACCTAAGAAAAGAAATGTGTTGTTGTTTTTTCCCAAAACTGCTTTATTGGGAGCTAATACAGATAGCATATCATTCCATAGTCCAATTGCATCAAGAAGTATTGTAAAATTGCTACACAATCAATTTCAAAACATTATTTTCCTTCTTGAACTCCTTCAAATTAGTTCCCCTTTACCACCACCACCCTGCCTCCCCACTGTACCTCCAGGAACCCTCATTCTAGTTGCTGTCTCTCTCTATGTAAGTTGATGGAGAACAGCTTTCAAGTGATTATGCAGTCAAACTGGACCAGCATTTAAAAATCAAGGGAAACACCCATAATGAACTTCACTCTCATATCTCTTTGTCTTGCTGAAATTACAAATACTCAGTATGGAAACTACTTTTGGTTATATCGATATTAGAAAATAGCAAATGTTTAGTTCCATTTGAGATATACTGATTGTTCATTATAGAGATTTCTGAGCTGCTTCATATCACTTATGATCTAAATCTACCTGTTCATATTTTTCTTCTTTTTAACACATATTGCACATGATTCAAGTTACGTACAGGTACTGAGAAAACGAAAAAGTGCCACATCAATAGACCTTCAGAATGCAATGCAAGAGCTAAGCTTGAAGTGCCTGAAACTGAAGATGGAGAATAAAAGTTCAGATACCAAGCCTCGGGAATAATCAGCTCTAAGAGTTGATGTATCACGTCAATTCATTTCACATGTATTGCTATAGATCTTTCACTGAAAAGACAGTATATTGACCTGAGTTACTGCGGTTGTGAGCCCTTGTTTTTCACACAAGAAATGGCTTACAGTCCAGAAACCATTGTAACATCTCTGGGGAAATCATACAAGACCCTGGCTTGAGGGAAAGTAATCTATATACAGCATCAGAGAAAATAAATATTGTTAGTGATGGGTCAGGTAGAGTTGGTAACAAGTTAGAGATCATTAGTATATAATGAATAAAGGGTCTGTGCATATTCTTAATTACAAATGAAAAGCAGGTTTCTCAGGCAGTCACATCCTAGTCAATAAAAATACTTAAATTAGAAACTGGGAGTAAAGAATGAATGAGTAATACCAAAATAAGTAGAGTTGGTTCGAAGGTTACCAGCGAGAGAAAATGGTCCAATGTCATTTCTTATGTTCATAGCCTAAATGTTTAATTTTCTAAAATAACAAATTTATATGTCAAAGAGAAGAAAAGAAAAGAAAGTTTTAGTTGAGTTGGTTTTTGGAGTGGTTTATTTGCAAGCTTAAATGATTATATCACAATGAAGCAGTAAAATTGGTAACTAGATGGTGCCAGTGGTTAAGTGCTTGATCTCTAGCCAATACATTTAGTTGTAGAGGTCTACAAAGAGGCCCCTTGAAAGAAAGGCCAGAAGATATATTTCAGAAAGGTTACCCTCCCCCTCTCCCTAGAGATAGATGGAGAGAGAAAGAGAGAGAGAGATGAGATTCAGTACTCATAAAATCACCCACATGCCCTAATTACACGTGAAGGAACTCTTGAAGGACAACAGATTTATCCCCCAAAGTGAATCTAGTTTATGTCGTCCCTCTTGTCACAAGGCAGGGCTCAGGCATGCCTTCACCCTCCAGCCTTTGTTACCTTATTCTGACACCAACCACTCCTCCCAGAGCACTCAACTACTATGTTGGGTTCAATAATTCTTTGCCATGGTCACACATAACTCAAAGTTCTGGGGGGTTATTAAGGAAGTTAGTATGTTATCAGAGGTCAGTACAAGCAAGCAGCGAGGATACAGTCCTTGGTCCATAGCACACCTCTTCTCAGTCAGCAGCCACATCTCTCCCTGGTCCTCCGTCTCTCAACCATGTGATCCTTTGCCTTTGGCCTCTGTGGACCCGGAAGCCTGTGTCACTCTCTGCCTCACAGTCCCGTAGTCCCCAAGTTGCTCAGCTGCTCTGCTTTGTAGTTTCCTTGTCTTGGCCTGGCTCCTTTGCTCTGTGCTCTAGATTCTGGGCCACCGTCTCTGGTGCCTCTGGTGTACGTCTCTGCCCTTTCAGTACTCCAGCATGCCCTTCTGTTGGTCCTGGGATTTCTTTTCTCCTGCTTCAAAGATAGCTCAGCCTTAGAGCCAGGGGAGTGGTAACTAAAACTCCAGTCCTCTCTGTCAGTGTTACACTCTCCCTATGTGCATAGTCCAATCTAATACTTTGGTGAGAGCTGGAGACCTGGATAGGTGCGCTATGTTTAGAAATTACTCTACTACAGTTTCTTCCTTCCTTGTTTGCTTCCTTCCCCTCGTCCATTCCTTCATTCAAGTGACCTTTTGTTTTATTCTCGTATGATGTCACCCTGGTCTTCAAACATTTATCAAATCTATTCTTAAGATCCTCTCTAAATTCAAGTAGGGTCATCCCAAATTTGTACTTTGGCTCTAATGGACTTGATTAAGTTTTCTTTAGATTCTTGAACTTGAACATATGCAACTTCAATTTGAATAACTTGGTCTTGCAAATCTATCATGCTGTCTTCTTTGTTTCCATCCAAAAAGCTATATGTTCTAACTACTGACTCTTCTTCTTTGTTTTTGACTTATTTATTCCGGTCATAAGCATTATCTTTGCATCTTAGTTGCATATTTTATTAGTCTGAGACCACAGAAGTTGGTCAAAATCTTCAATTTCTTGGCATTTGGTGGTTGGTGTATAAATTTGAAAATTAGTGCATGTATATTATGTTATCACCACTGAAAGTAATGTATTTCAGAATAGGTCTTGAAATGTTTTTGTTTTGTTTTTTGCTTGGAGTATACATTGCAGTTCCTATTCAATTTACCCCTCTTTACATAGTAGGCTATATGATTATTCAATTGCACAAAAGGGCTTCAAAAAATTGGAAAAACCGCATCAGATTTTAATTCTATTTTTCCTGAATTTTTTGAAGTTTTATCAAATGTGTGTACATGTATATACACATTAAAATGTGCAGTTGCCTATATGGATACATGTATAATTATGTCTGTCAGAGTGTGGTTTTCTTCTCATCACTACTCTAGGTTTCTGTGCTATTTGAGATTTATACTTCCTCTTCTACCATTATCTCTTTGAACTAATGGCAGTCAAATTTTAATTTTATTATTTAATTGATTATGAACTCTGCAAGGTCATTTTTCTCTAACATCGGTCCATTGGTTACCCTTCATTGTGTTTTCCCTTTGGAGAGCTCATACTTGTAATCGTGTTTGTGTGTTCTTTCTCATTGGTCATTCCTTTTCAAGGTTCTCTGCAAAAAAAAAAGTCCCAAAACAAAAAACAAAAAAAACCACTCTGGGTTTATGTTCTCCAAATGCTGGTATTCCCTAGATTTTAGCTCTCTCCAAGTGATCTCATTCATTCCCTCTGGATTATATTTTATAGTCCATTAACTACCAAATTTAAATCTCTTACCCACACCTGTCTCCTGAGATTTGCAATCGAACAGAATTAATACTAATAATATATTTACACTTTATTTCTATGATAGTTAAGGTTTGGTGTCAATTTGGCTGGGCCAGAATTCTCAGTGGTTTGGCAGGTAATCCCCCATAAGATGATTTAACACAATGTCTTCACTTCCATCAGTGCAGCTTCTATGAGTAGCGAGTCATTTGTAAGAATATCATGGTGGGACACAACCCCCTTACTCAGAACACAGCCCTTTTACAGTCCAGTGAAAGAAAGGTTCCTTGGTAGGTGTCGCTACTGATAATACACGGGAACCCTGTGCAAAAACGGCTGACATCTTTGTGGAGTCTGTATCGTGCCTCGGGCTCACCCTCTCACTTACAGATCTTTCGTCTTGAATCGGTGACCTGCCATATTTCCTGACAACCCTAGGAGTTGTCAGAAACCTGTTATGTTATCTGCCAATTTTGGAATCATTCCGTTCTGCAGCCACAAGCCTATTATTTTTCTGCTGATTTTGCGTTGATCAACTACTACAGCTATATGAGTCAAGAGAAGCTTCCAGCCCAACATCTGATCCACAGACTTGGAACTTGTCTGCTTCTACAATAGTGTGAGCCATTTTACTGAAGTAAATATAAATACACATATAAGTTTCACTGCTTTTGTTTCTCTAGAGAACCTAGCCTAAGGCAGTTGCTAAAAGTATGCCCCAAATTGTTTTTCTCCTGTTCTGTGTTCCCACTTGCAATAAATAAAAGCATCATCATTTAAAAGCATTTAAAATCGTTTAAAATCATCAATAAAATCATTTCCTTATCGCTTACAATTCAAATCCCATTCTAATGCACATCCTGTTGACTTCAATTTTAAATTCCAAATATATGATTACTTCTTACCAAAGAGCTTCAGAGACTTTGAAATTCCATTTCCATGTGGATTACATTAAACATTACGAGTATTACATAGAAATATCATCTGTGAACCTACCTGGATCATAATAGAAGAGATCTAAATAAAATCCTAGCATCATAGACTGGTTCCTTCAAAGGATAAGCTATTGGAAGTTGCTAACTTCTCTTTACTCTATTTTTCCTTCATATCTTGCCATCATACCCTGCATGCAAAGTGGCATAAATCTTATAAATATTTAACAGTAATGATCAATTATATGCACAATCTTTTACTATAAATGTTCTTTTCTAATCTCTATTTTGTTGACCCTAAAGTGGCCTAGATTGGTTATTTAGAATTATGAACATTTTAAAGGTGAGAAAACTATTCATCTGAAATATGAGCACAAATAGATTGTCCAAAGTCCGGTGTGGTTGTCTAGCCATGTTTCTGGTCCTTAATTCCTGCTACACGTGCAAGCTGCCAACATACCTAAAGGCAGATAAAAGCCGTTAATAATACATTTTGTATGAGCATTTCCTATCTGCCCTCTCCTCCTCTTAGAACTTGTTTCTGTGAATTATAGCCAAAACAGAATTATTGCTGTGCATGGAAGTTCTCTTTTGTATGTTTTTAGTGCGTGCTATTCAAATAACAGTGAAAACGTTTCCCCTTTTACTTCACATATTTCCAAATGAAATAAAAAGTCCCACGATGACAAGGGCTATAGCTGTCACTGATTTGACATTCCCCTGAGTCTTGACACCAACACTGACACATTTTGAAAGTGAAGATTTATTAAAATATAAATAAATGATGACTGAGAGTAATAATATGAGCATCGAATTGCACATGTAGTGTTTTTGATTCAGCTATCTATTTGTGCTTCTTAAACGTCAAGTTTTTTCTACAGAACTGTGTGCAGCTCTGACACCTGAATAGCGTGAGTCTTACCAGAAGAAGATCGGAGCAGACTGAAAACCAATGGTCTTTTTTGAAGAAGCCGTAAGAAAACTGAGATTGCACGGCAAAACAATATAAGAAAAATCTGAGAGTCACAGCTGAGATCCAAGCAAAAAAGAAGCTTCTGGAGCCATAAATGGGGAAAAAACACTTACATGGTAATTTTGACTAATTACCACAGATTGAGAGTAAAAAACTCCTGAGAGCTGCAGTTTGAAGAGGTGCCCACTCTGGCTGAGTTTACTCGGGGACACCGTCAGCCTCTCCTGGTGAAGGGTCGGGAAAGTTCCCCTCAGGACTTCTCGGGATCAGGGAAAAGTAACTATTGTAAAACATGCCCGATTGGCCAGACCTATAGTAAGAGTGGGAAAAACACTTTCCTAACACCAGCCCCTTTATCCTTCCTCTGCTTACCTGATGGGAAAATATAAGTGAAGGTCACAGCCAAGAGAAAAAGAATAAGCAAAAATGTTAGAGTTAATCAATGGATTATAGATGGCTTTCCCCATTCCCTAAACTTTATTGTCACCACAAAGGAGTCCAAATAATCAAATTAGATTACAGCTAAAAGAGTTGTAAGTCATGGTCTCTCTGAGAAAAAATACTTAGGGATAATCAAAGTCATGAGCAGAGAGGAAAATAAAGATAACAGACATTTGAGATGTGGGGGGCTACTGGGAGCCCTGGTAGAGTAGCAGTTTAAGCTTTGGACTCTTAACCTCAAGGTGGGAAGTTTGAACCTTCCAGGTACACCAAGGAGCAGATCA
>NW_022111321.1:6515029-6517278 GCF_000313985.2 Echinops telfairi | reverse complement strand
TTCCAACACAGAAATAAAATCTTCCATAATTGAATAGTCCATGGTACGTTCAATACTCTTCTCCAGCACCACAATTCAAATGCATTGATTGTTAGTATTACTTATTCGATGTCCAACTTTCATAGACACATGAAGCTACTGAAAATAATCATGACTTTTGCCAGCCGCATTTTAGTACTCAAAGTAACATCCTTGCTTTCAATACTCTAAAGCAGTCCTGTATAAAATTTACCGAATACAACTCATCTTTTGATCTCCCGACTGCTGCTTCCATGAGCATTGACTGTACATTTAGCAAGATAAATTCCTTGACAACTTGAATCTTTTCTGCATTTATCGTGATGTTACTATTGGTCCAATTGTGATGATTTTGGTCTTGTTTACATGGAGTCTTAATCCATACTAAAGGCTATAATTCTTGAACTTCGTCAGCAAGTGCTTCAAATCCTCCTCACTTTTAGCAAGCAAGGTTGCATCATCTACATAATGCAGGTTGTTAATCAGCCTTCCTCTGAGCCTGATGCCACATTCTTCTTCTTATGAACAAACGTCTCTGGGAATTTGCTCAGCACACAGATTGAATATGACTAGTGAGAGAGTACAGCCCTGCTGCACACCTTTCCTAATTTTTAAACCAGTCTGTTCTGTTCTCCCAACCCCCTCTGGATTCGTGTGTAAGTTCTTCTGGAACACAGTCATGTTTTCTGGAATTCCTATTCGTCTCAAGGTTACCTGTAGTTTGTTATCATCCATACAGCCAAATGTGCTATTTTTGGATAATGCTTTTGGTGCATCCGGCACTTCTCCCTTCAGCATAATTGGGTCTTGCTCATATGCTATCACCTGAAATGGTGGCATGCCTTTCAGGAACACCAGCAGCTCTGTGGGAGGAAGATGAGGCTGTCTGTTTTGTGGAAGAGGTACAGTTTCAGAAACCCTGTGTGAGTTAGTGTGCATCAGAGTTGATTCATTGCCAGTGGGTTTGTTTCTTGGAGGTTTTATATCTATCAAAAGGAGTCCCTGAGTGAGGCAAAAGGAGCAGCATTCAACTGTTAACCCAAATGTGGGTGGCTCAAGCCCATCTAGAAGTACCTCGAAAGCTAGGTCTGGAAATCTGCTCACATGGAGTTTCTATGAGTCAGGATTGCCTGGAAGACATCGAACACACACGGTGCCAGGGCATCTCTGTCAAAAGGAGCCTGTGTAGCACTGCTTGGCAGTTTGAACTCTCTGAGCAGCTCTGAGATCTGATCATCTCTTTGCCTAAAGGTTATGGCCAGGAAAACCCTATGGAGCAGAGCTATACTATGAATTACAGAGGTTGTCATTAGTTAGAATTAATGCAACCAATAATGACGACATCTATCAAATAAATTGAATCAACAATCAACGTTGTTGTTAGGTGTCATCTAGTCAATTCCAACCCATTGTGACTCTACACACCGACGAAAGAAATCCTATCCAACCCAGTGCCTTCCTCACAGTTATTCCGATGCTTAGCCATTGTTGTAGCCACTGTGTCGCCACCTCTAGTCGAGGGATTCCTCTTTTTCATTGACCCTCTATTGGGCCAGGCAGGATATCAGTCGCTGGGGACTGATCACTCAAGAAAACATGCGCAAAGTATGTAATACAAAGTCTCGCTATCCTTAACTCCTGGGAGCCCTCTTGCCACACTTCTTCCAGGGGAGAGATGCTTACCCTTTTTTGTGGTCCATATACTCTTCAATATGCTTCACCAGAACCTTCATAATCAATACACTCTCAAAAAGAGACATGCCCCAAATAGTTTTGATGCTTAATTTTTGCAAAGTGTTTAGAGAGAAATGATGCCAAATCTTCAGAATTTCTTCCAGAAAATAGAAAAAGGGAACATTTGTAACTCATTGCCCTACTATCAAAACAAAAAGAAGATATTCTGAAAAGGATAAGCTACAGACCAGTATCTCTCCTGAAAATATACACAAAAGTGCCCAGCAAAATATCAGCAAATAAAATTAAACAATGTATGAACAAAGTTAACATTACAGTAAAATGGGTTGTATGTACTTCAGTGATGCAAAACTGATTCAACCTTAAACAAAAAAATCAATGTACTCTACCTCCTTAACAGAGTAAAGAAGAAAAACCATATTGCATTAATTGTTGTACAAAATGTATATGACATGATACAAGACCACCCATGATAAAAATTCTTAGCAAACTATGTAAAGAGTTATGTTTTCAGTTTGATTTGCAGGAGGAAAAAA
>NW_022111321.1:6512613-6514579 GCF_000313985.2 Echinops telfairi | reverse complement strand
CACTCAGGATGGGTTACATTTTCCTAATAGGCATAAAGTCACAGTATTTTTTAGTGTTACCTTTGTACTGTTCTTATTTTTTGGTGCCAACAATTTGGTTCCTGTTCATAGTGACCCTAGGCATAGCAGAATGAAATATTGCCCAGGCTACACTGTCCTCACAAATGATCCTGTGTTTGAGCCCATTGTGGAAGTCACTGTGTTATTCCATCCTCGGGAGGGTCTTCCTCGTATTTGCTGCCCCCCTACCAAGCATGCTGTCCTTCCCCAGGGACTGGTTTCTGCAAACAACATTTCCAATGACTGTAAGACAAAGTCTTGTCATCCTTGCTTCTCAGGAGCATTCTGCCAGTACTTCTTCCAAGACTCACTTGTTTGTCCTTTTGACAGCCCATGGTACCTTCAATATTCTTCAGTACCACAATTCAAATGCATCTATTATACTTTAGTCTTCTTTATTCAATGTCCAACTTTCACATGCATATGAGGATATGAAAATACCATGGTTTGGGTAAAGCGCACCTTAAAGTAACATCCTTGCTATTCAAAATTCTAAAGAAGTTTTGTGCAGCTGATTTACCCAATGCAATTTGCCTTTTGATCTCTTGGCTGATGCTTCCTTGAGCATTGTGGATAAAGCAAGACAAACTTTCTTGAACCAACCTTGTTTGCTAAAACTGAGGAGGATTTAAAGCATTTCTGCTCATACAACTGCCTCTTGATCCATATGCAAGTTCCACGTGAGCACAGTACAGTGCTCTGGATGCCCATTCTTCTCAAGGCTATTCATACCTTGTCATGATCTGCAGAGTTGGCACATTGGAAAGGTCAATACAACACAAATAAAATCTTTCTGGGGTCCGCCGCTTTCAGCCAAGAACTATCTGGCATCAGCAGTGAAATCCCTTGTGCCACAGCCTCTTTTGAATCAGTCCTGCACCTCTGGCAACTCCCATTCAATGTACTCTTACATTGTTGGATGATTGTTAGCAAAATGTTACTTGCATGTCATATTAATGCTATTTTTCTACAATTCAAGGATTTCTTTTGAATCACCTTTCTTTGGAATGGGTACAAATATGGATCTCTCCCAGTCAGTTGACCAAGTGGCTGTCTTCGAAATTTTCTGGCATTGATAATTAAGTGGTTCCAGTGCTTCATCAGCTTGTTTAAACATTTCAGTTGGTAGTCCATCAATTCCTGGAGCCTATTTTTGGCTAATGCCTTCAGTACAGCTTGAACTTCTTCCTTCAATACTGCTCATATGCTAACTCCGGACATGGTTGAATATCAACTGGTTCTTTTTGGTATAGTGACTCTCTATATTCTTTCCATCTTCTTTTGTTGCTTCTTGCCTCATTCTCCTATTCTAGGAGTACCAAGAATATATATATATATTCTTATTGTCAAATATTCTTACTATCTTAATAAGATATTGTAAAATATTCTTAATAATGTATATGCAAAAAAAATAATGTATATGCAAAATTATGTTTTATCATGATATCCCTAAGTAGTAATGAAGCTGAAAAAATTTCCATTTCTGTATGTGTATAAATGTATGGGTGTGTTCTAGATAGTAACCGCTATTATTTATATGCATTGGAAATATATTCTTCAAATTTGGGCCTGCCACATTTTCTTCTTATGTATCCTGAACAAATAATTGGAGAAGTTGCATCTATGAAGAAGAATGCAGCATTAAGTTGGAGGAAGTTTTAATAACAGCCTGTGCTTGTGGCACAACCTTGCGTTCTGAGGAGGACTTGAAGCACCTATTGAAGAATTATTGAAAAGCAAGGAATTTACTTTGAGGACCATGGCAGTTACATAATCTGTCAATTTTCAAAGGTGTGGAATCTAGCCTGTCAATGAGGTTGCATATTGATCACCTCATCTGGAGGCACAAAGGAGATACATATTTCGCTGGAGGTCAGACACTCTCTCTGCTTCTGCTGCCTGCAGA
>NW_022111321.1:6509562-6511676 GCF_000313985.2 Echinops telfairi | reverse complement strand
TTAAAACCTTTCACTTATAATTTCTGAATATTTAGTTTTATGGAAAATACATCCCTTTAAAGAGAGCATAGAGAAATTCTTCTAGGGTCCCTTCTTAACATTTATTAATTCTTTAAATCATATTAAAAGTCTTACTGTTCACATTTAAGTCTTTAATTTACCTTACTTGACATCGTTGTTTTTGGTATGGTTTAATAAGGACAATCAATTGTTCCAACATTGTGCTTTAGAAGGATGTTTTTCCCTTGTCATTTCAGCTTTGAAGTAAGTCTAGGTATTTCAGAGGCAGGCTGACTAGCCTTGTCATTTTTAATCGGAGATGTTTTTTGGCAATTTTTGACATTTTTCATTGTCATCCATTAAAAACCTTAGAACTGATATGATCACAATTGTCACAAAAATAATTGACATACAATCTTAGGCACTCTAACTTAGGGCAGAAGTCTGTCTCCCAAGGACATCTCACGCCTGTTTGGCCTATGTCCCTTCCTCTTCTCCCATCCTCAGAAGTGCTTTCATGCTCCAGCCAGCTACAGATTCTTGTCTATGACTTGTGCTATCTGATGACATTCCCTTTATCTTATCCTATTTTTAGCATCTCTTTGTGAAAGAGAATACATAGCTTTGATTGCTTAAGCCTTCTTCTTATAGCTAAATCTTTCTCTTAGCTTGTCAATGTTCTGCTGAATTTGAAATGATATCTGCATTATCTATGAAGTCTGGGATGAGACATGCATGAGCCTAAGCAAGTCCTTGGTGCTAGATGTTAAAGTCTATGAAAACAATAGACATGTTTTTTATTATTACATTATTATTAGTTGATCCAAATACATCAAGACGTGTCAAGAGTTCTCAAATGTGAGATGTTCCCGGAGATTGCTAAAGACACAAATTAGAGGTGAAGGCTGTATTGGCAGGCTTGAATGTCAATGTCTTCGGGAAACACTCCTATTGCACTCTTAAGGGATATAGATGGATTTGATCACAGAAGAGGGCTGAACTAGCAAGATATCATGAATATGTTTCTCCTTCGGAAAGGTCTTCATGCAACCACATTTTTAGTCTGTATTTGAAACATGCATTATTAGCTCTCCCAGTACTACAGACAATCATGAAATCTGTAAGTTTCCTAACATTCTTTCAGCTAGACTGTTCTCTAAGTTTACTATATTTCCCCTAAGATCCAACTACCCACTGGAAAACAAGGGGGGAGCTAGGAGGATCTAATTATCCTAATGAATAGCATCATTCTAGAAAATGGGTGATACTTAAATATTGGGGTACATTTTTTTACTAAAAGATCATTTCATTGTTGGGGGATCTTACAGCTCTTATAACAATCCATACATCAACTGTATCAAGAATATTGGTGCATATATTGCCATAACTATTCTCTAAATATTTGCTATTGAACTCTTGGTATCAGCTCTTCTTTTTTCTCTGCCACACCCTCCACCCTCATGATGCCTTGATAAATTATAAATTATCATTATTTCATATATCACATGAACCGCTGTCTTCCTTCCCCCATGGTTTCCGTTATTCGTTCCCCTAGGGGTGAAGAGGTGGGGAATGGTGGTCATTGCCATCGGTTTCCTCTTCCTCCTCTCCTTTCCTCACCTTTCCCCTACCCTCCTGGTATCACAACTCCCCTTCCTGTTGCTGGATTTTGTGTGTCCTGAGCTCTTATCTCTTATCTGTACCTGTGTACATGCTCTGGTCTAGCCCCCAGTTAAAGGCAGAACTGGGGTCATGACAGTGGGGGATGAGGAAACCTCAAGGAACTAGAGAAAACTGTGTGTTTCATCGGTGCTATACTGCTCCCTGGTTGACTCAATCCTTCCTTGTGACCCCTCTGTGAGGAGATGTCCTTTTGTTTACAGATGAGTTTTGGATCTCTGTTCTGAGCCCCCTCATTCTCAACAATATTTATGTTTATTTGTTTGTTTGGGTCTTCTGATTCTTATTACCTGATCCCATCAACACCTTATGATCACACAGGCTGGTGTGTTTCTTCCGTGTGGGCTTGTTACTTCGCTGCTAGATGGAGACTTGTTTAACTTCAATCCTTTAAGATCCCAGACACTATATCTTTTGATAGCTGGTCACCATCA
>NW_022111321.1:6478216-6508471 GCF_000313985.2 Echinops telfairi | reverse complement strand
AAACTGGGGTCCTGGTAGTTGGGGGGAGGAAGCGTTCAAGAACTAGAGGAAGGTTGTGAGTTTCATTATTGCTATACTGTACCCTAAGTAACTCATCTCCCCACTCCCCCTCTGCAAGGTACATGCCTATCTTATATAACTAGGCAAACTAACAATAACAGAGACCAAACAAAAAGAAAACAAAAGATTGAATAAAAAGAGAGAGGAAAAAAAGATAATAATAACTAGCAAAATAAATAAATAAATAGCAGAAAAATTTAGAAACCAAGCAAACAAACAAAAAAGCATCCATAACTCCAGATCTCTTCCGCTGACCTTTATGATTATCTTCCCACTGGTCTTGGGGAAATTCCGGAGCTGCCCCTCCACTCCTGAAGTCTATTTTGGGGGATTCTAAGGGACTTTGTGGCTTTGATTTGCTACTGTTGCTAATCTGTTATGTTCCCTTCTTGGTTCACCCCACTGTGGGGAGTTCAGACTGGACTCACTCCCTGCCGTGAGTCCCCAGTATTGTCTCTCTCTTGGTATGCTCCAGTGAAGGGACATCGTTTCTTGAGATGTTGTTGGTCCCTTTTGTTTAATGAGAGTGAATACAGAGAAAATCTTAATTATTTTCAAGAGTCAAGTTGAAACTTTTTATTTTATATTTTGCATGTTTGCATGGTAAATACAATTAGGCTTTGATCATTCATGTTAACCATTTCAGAAAGAGAGTAAGAGATGTCAATGTACAGTTCTAACCAAAATGAAATTTAATGGAGAAAGTCTAACCGTCACCAAACTCAGGAAACCAGCCCCCTTTGATGGTGTCAGTCTTAACAACTCTATGACAGAGTAGAACTGCCCCATACTGTTTCCAAGCTGTAATCTGTACAGGAACCCTGGTGGTGTCATGGTTACACATTGGGCTGCAACCAGAATGGTCAGCAGTTTGAAACCGCAGCAGCTCTTCAGGAGAAAGACTGGGCTTTCCACTCCCCTAAGCAGTTACCGCTGAGGAAACCCACCGAGAGTGGCTATGAGTCCACATTGACTCAATGGCAGTGAGTTTGCTTTGCGTAGTTCAATCTTTACAGAAGCATACTGCCACATCTTTCCCTTGCCGAGTAAGTTCAAACTCTTGACCGTTCTGCTACCAGCTGAGCTGTTTACCACCAGGATTCCTTTAGAAGGAATAGAAACTTTAAAATGTATAAAAGTATGCAAAACAGCTTCTGTAGAAGAGAGTCAAATCCTCATGTGATTAATGGAACCTAAGGAGCACAACCACATTTCCTAGTGTTGCAATGGTTTTACTTTCTTGAGATGTTATTCCATAAGTGCTCTTTCTATCCAGGAGCCCAAAAAAGAATATTTTGAGACTGTAGTGGCACCTGTGCCAGGGAGTGGTCCTTGGGGAAGGGACAGAAGTGCACTCCATTGACTATGACACTTAGAGCTTGGGTCTCAATGGATATTAGTTTGAATTGTCTACATATATATTCATGTCATCCATGAGTAATGAGCACTTCGTTTCTTCCTTTCCAACTAGTAGACCTCTTAATTATGTTTCCTACTTTCTTATACTGGACAAAACCTCCAGTATGTGTTGAATGTTGTTTAATAAGCTATAAGAGAAAGACTTTTTCTAGAGCTGATGATATTCCAGAATTGATAAAATTGCATTATTTTTTTAAATCTTTACTTATTTATGTAATCAATTATTTTATACATGCAGGTGTCTCCTTTTTCTGTGGTTAGGAGATGTAGAGCCTTACAGTTTGGGAGGGTTACCTGTGCCAGGGAAGTAAGTTGTAGCGGTAGGGAGATTAGGGACCTTGGGGTAGAATCCATGACCAACTGGAGAGCCCCACTAGAGAGCCCAGCTGCTGCGAGCAAGCGAGGAGGAAAAGCTAAGGCCAACTAATACAGGTAAAAGACAACCTTTTTGTTGCCTGGGTTAGTTTTGGGACTCCCCATAGACATTTAAATTTGACATTCCCGTTCATCGTAATTTGGGGAACCACAGTGATTGGGAAGCAGGAACTTGTCACAGAGTCATTGATGCATTTGGTAAGGGTGCCCTTGCACCAAAAGAACATTCCTGGGGGGTGAGGGCTGAGAACCCCTGTTATGCTGCGGGTACTGTCGCACGATGGCTTTTGATAGCAAATGGGATATGTCCTGTTTTTGCTGGCATTGGAAGGATCTTACAAAGGAATCCCATTTAGGGTGTAGGGCATCCCTGGACTCATTAGACAGAGGAAAAGTTCATGAAGGCATGGCGGATAATAATGGGCGATATAGGGAGGCGCAGAAAAAGCAAGTAGTTATATTGATTACTTTTGAAACATTGGGGAGAGCAGCAGCTTCCTGGATTACTTTTACCCAGGTGAATTGCCTAGTGGGTTTTTTTTTGGGTAGTGGACTAGCTACTGCCAGTAGCTAGTTAGCCAACGTTGTTTACTATCCTGGATTTTCTTTGCCACCTGATTTAATTTATTAAAACTTTAAGGGAGGATTCTTACATATTGTCGATGGGTGTGAAGGGTAGTAACGGGTCCAAGGGTAGTAAACACCACCAAGAATATAGTTTGCCTTTGACCACTGAAATCCATTTGTCGTCCCAGGCATCTGCGATGTTAAGGCCTTGTTTTTACTTCTGACAAAAAAGCTTTGCTTATCTAGGCTGAACTGTGCGTTCCAGTCCAGTGACTGGTTGAATTTTGCAAGAGGAATAAAGGCATCTACCATAGATGTCTGGCCACCAACGACAGTATTTTTCCGTCTGGTTAAAGAGAAAATACAGGATAGGGCCAGCTATAACATGATTGGTTATAGACTTTAAGGAGCCGGAAGGGAGGTTGATTGAAACTGGTGACTGGCACCCTACCAGGGCACAATATCCTTTTCCAGCAATGTGGTTATGCTTAGCATTGCCAGCCTGATAGGTTTCGTGAACAACAAATTTTTACACGAAGGAGTTTACTTTGGGCTTTGTAGCCTTACTTTGGCTTAGGGTGGCTTGCAGAAAGCACCCTAGTAAAACAAAGGTGAATGGGCCCCATTACTTGGGTGGAGTACAGGGGATCATGGCTGGAAGGCGCCTGTTTAACTTGGCTGAGGTGGTGCCAGTTAGGATCCCCAAGTACCTTAGCTGCCGTGGGAATAATGAGGATTAACGAAGCGTGCACCTGACAGTCACCGTGGTGGTAGCGGGTTTGGATGAAGAATTTTGGGAAGCACTGAGTTTCCAGGTTATAGTGTGGCCTCCTGACAGGTTTGGTCTGAGTCTTCAGGGTGGGGCGCATGTTCCAGGAGCAGTTGTCTTAAGAGAGAGATAAGGGAGGTAAGTTGCTAAGGGGGAGGGGTTCTTGGACTGGTAAGTGGTGGTTAAGTAGGACTGGTCTTCCATACATAAATTCAAAAAGACTAAGGAAGGTGGGGCTATGAGGGGAGACTTTAATCCGAGCAAAAGCTATAGGTAAATGTATAACCCAGGACTGGCGAAGTTTTACAGAAAGCTTTGTGAGGTGATCTTTGAAGGATCCACTAGTCCTTTCTACTTTTCCTTTTGACTGAGGTCTGCATGGGATGTGTAGCTTCCAATCTATGTCTAGGGCTGAACATACCCGATGAGCAACACAACACTGGAAATGAAAGCAGGCCCATTATCAGATTGTGTGGAGGTGGGGAGACCAAATCTGCCAATGATGTGGGTCAACAGGGTGTCAGGCACTACTATTGCAGTTCCATGTTTGGTGGGAAAGGCTTCTACCCACCCTGTAAGTGTATCAACCATGGTGAGGAGGTATTTTAGCTTTTTGTGTGATGGCATGTAGGTGAAGTCTACTTACCAATCTTGTCCTGGGAGATGTCCTCTCACCTGATGGATGGGGAAATTGGGTTTAAGTCCTCCCTGCCGGCTGCCAGAGGCGCAAGTGTGGCAGGCAGAACAAACAGTGTTGACAAGGGTTTGCAGTAATGGGTGATGAAACAGAGGCTTAAGGAATGGCTAAGGTTTTGGGGGCCGATGTGTAAAGAGTGGTGGATCTGTTGTGCGATGGTGGCTGCCTGGGCTTGGGGTAAGGCTAGCTTGTCTTGCAGCATTACCCACCCATCTGGGGGGAAGGTTCCTCTCTTGGACAGCAAGGTGTGTAATTCCATGCCTGAGTCCTGTGACTGGACATTGGGCAGTGACAAGAAGAGGATGGGAGAGGGGTGGGACTGGCTTGAATGACCGTGTCTGCTCAGTTGTTTTCCTGTGTCACTGGGGAATTATTAGTCTGATGCCCTTCATATTTTCATATTGTAATTCTTTTTTATAATGAACACATTCATTTTTCCTTTCTTATTAACTTCTTAGCAAACAGCTTCCTGTATACTTTTCTGACTATTTAAAACTTAATGTCTCCATCTTAATTTTTTGTGTAACTGAGCTGCTATCTATCTGGCATGTAAGGGGCTCAGTGGACAATGGGCGAGTGGGACGGCCTTCAATACCTGTGACAGAGACCTGGGAAAGGTGTAAGGGATCAGAGAAGGAAGGCAAAACAAAGAAGGCAACACCTGCGTCGACCAGAAAGGACAAAACCTTACCCGCTACCTTGATTGTTACCCCAGGCTCTGCAATGGTGATTGGGGTCATCGAGTCCAGGCTCCGTCAGTCCTCAGCAGTTAGGCCCAGTAGCGTCAACAGTGGGTCAGGGCTTGGAGGGACTGGCCTTCCATGGCTGGGCGCCTAAGGATAGTCGCTACTCTAGTGGCCCGGTTGACCGCCCACCAGACAAGGCTTGTTGTGTGGATGAGGTTGTGGGCAGCGATTGTCCCAGTGACCTTTCTGGCTACACTTGAAGCAGGCTCCCGGATGTGGTCTGAAACTGCTATTCCAGGGCTTGGGAGGATGCTGACGTCTTCTTGGTTGCTGAAGGCCTCAGGGCTGAAATCAAGGCTTGGCCCTATAAGTTTGCCTTCTGGCGATCTTGGGAGTCCCTGTCTGCCTCTGCCTGCTCCTCTCTGGTATTAAAGACTTTAAAGGTCATATTTACTAGGTCTCAGACAAGAGTCTGAGGGCTGTCTTTGGCTTGTTTTTTGTTTTGTTTTTAATTTTTCTTTTATGTCTGGAGCTGATTGAGTAATGAAATGTGTGGCTAGGATAGTGACCCCTCCTGGTGAGGTTGGGTCTAGGAGGGGGTGCATTGGGTAAGGGCTGTCTGTAGTCAAGCAATTTAAAAATACTGCTGGATTTTTATCTGGCCTTTGAATAATCTCCCTGAGCTTATTAAAATTAACTGCTTTGTGAGACATTGCCTGGAGACCGGCCAAGACGCACCGGAGCATTTTATCTTGGTGGGCTCAGCCATCCTGGCCTGCCTGGGTATCAGTCTGGTAATTCCAGCCTGGCTGTTGCCGTGGGATGGCCTCATTACCCACAGGCATGTTGGGGTCAGTGAGACGAACCTGACTGCTGCTGGGCAGCGGCAAAACAAGCTTTCTTTCATTTGAGGTGAGAGTGGCTGAAAGGACAAGAAAAATATCGTGCCATGCTAAATTGTAGTTGTGAGATACATAGCAAAACTCTTTGATGTAGGTGGTGGGAGTATTGGGAAAGGAACCTAAGCACTTTTGAATTTGCGACAAGTCAGTGAGACAGAAGGGAACATGGACGTGAATGAGGCCTTCAGTAACCGCAACTTCCCATAGGGGGTAGAGGAGGGGTTGGTATGAATGGGTATAATCACTTACAGATCACTTACAGGGTAAGACAAAGGAGAGATCTTAGGGCCTGGAGTGGGGGATTGTATAGGGGTGGTTGGGAGTTAAGGGTGCAGCAGAGGGAGGTGATAGTGAGGGGCACCCAGAATATGGAGGAGGCCTTACTGGGGGGTGCACACAAGGAGTCAGGGGGGTTGGAGAAAGACAAGGCAGGAGTACTGTCAGGGGCCTGATTAAGAGAATATTAGAGTATTTGGCTAAGAGAACTTGAGCGGGGTGGCAAGTAGTACAAAGAGAGAGAGATGGGAGCGTAGAAGAAAGAAAGCTTGGACATAGGGGACCTTAGGGCATTATCTGGTTTATATTGGGGCTAAACTGAATTGCAGCAAAAAACAAGACATTTGGGTCAGATGTCTGGCGTTAAGCTAAGGGTTGAGGTTAGTTAGGAGACACCCTAAAGTTGTGGAAGAGTCTGGCTTGGAATTTTTGTTTCCCATGCTGCTTAGTTCTTGGAAGAGACTGAGCTAAACAATCAATCAGCATCCTGAGTATCCAACTGGGCCTCTGAAATGTGGGGGCCGGGGAGGAGGGGAGGGCGCTGACTTCCTACCCCCTTCAGAAAAGGAGCAGAGAGACTCAGGTGTCCCCTAATGTCTCCGACCTTTGGATGAACAGAGTGGGGCTTAGCAGCTTCCAACTCCCTGAAAAGGGAACAGAGAGACCCAGGCATCCCCAAATGTCTCTGACCTTTGAACAGGGGGGAAAAGAAGCTCTGACATGGGCCCACAGTTCAGCAGAAATTAAAGGACAGAAGCTGTGGTGGAAGAAGCCAGCAGCGAGGGAAAGTGGTTGAAATAGCAGAGATAACATTTAGTCAGGTACTCACTCATAGATGTACCGGGTGGCAACTGAGAGGTCCCGGTCTGAGGGAAGGAGGGATGGAAGAGAGAGAGGCACTGCACTCACCCAAGGGTGGGCAGGGGTGCGTTCAGATGCCTCTTACTCCTCCCAAGTTTCGACACCAAGTGAGAGGTAAACTGAGGCATGAGGGCAAATAGAGACAGAGAAAAAGTTGAGAGTGAAACATTTCTTTATTTAGAGAGAAGTTCCTGGGTGAAGTCCCATGGTCTAGCGAGTAGCCCAGGGAAGTCGCGCCCAGTGAGGAGAGTGGTGGGTTTTGAAAGGAGGAGCTGAGGAGGGTCGGGTTGGGGAGGGGTTGGGGCTGCAGCTTCTGGGATTTTCAACTGTGGCTAAATTCTTCCTTAATCTAACCGTCAAGCCGTTGCAGGTGGGAAGGAAAGACAGTTATTCTTGGAGCCAGTTCCAAGAATTGTCCGTCAGCTTCATTTCCTGGTACATGCAGGGAGAAGGGTTGAGGCCCTGACAGCCTGTCCCTGACCCGACAGTAAGTATGTGGCAGTCCAAGCCCACCATTCATCGGGCACCCTCGAGGCAAGAGTTGCCCATCAAAATCCAATGGCTGCCTTTTCTAAGCCCTTAAAATAGCAGATATCTGTTGCTTCTCACACTAAAGAGTTTCAGTCGTAAGTTCAAGGGCTACAGAGGAGTTTGAGACAAAGCCCAGTTCACTTAGTAGGGTTTCCACATCTATTCCTTCTGGTGTGGCCTATGAAGGATGTTGTTATCCTTGAAAGAACAGAGTCTGATATCCCAATAACTATAGCACAAGGCCTGGTCACCAAGGGCTGGATACAAAACAGGTCAAAAGTGTCTAATTAGGAACATAATACCATCCACATTCTCCCCTTGGATTCTGTATTAAGTATTGTTAAGTATTTTTAACAATGGGAGATTGCTACTCTCTATTTTCTTACCAATCGACTTGCATGCTCCTCTCCCAGCTTTTTTACTTGAATTTCCAGTAAGGTTAGCTTATCACTCTGGTACAAGTAATTTTGTATGGTAGCAACTGAATAGTCATCTCCCTCTCTTTAGAGGGATCTTTAGAAGATCTTTAAAAACTGACCCCAGCTGAGGTGAGGCCACTGCTATCAAAGTGACTATTAAGATGTGCATATAGAGAGGGTGATGCGTGCTTTATGGATGTTAAGCAGACTCTCTACCTGATTTTTCACTGAACATTTTAGGCTTAAAGATCATATCAAGCCAATCATATCAAGAATACATCCTGCCTTAAGGACCCCAGAAAATCTGGATTCCATCCAGATCATTGGAAATTCTGTTCTACGTTTCCTCCTGTATTAGTCTGGGTACTTTGGAGAAATAAATCCACAGCAACTCATGCATTAGAGAGAGTTTTATGTAAAGAAAATGTGCATCATGAAAACACCCCAACCCAATGCTGCTCGAGCCCACAAGTCCAACATTAACCCATTAATCCAACACCAGTCCACAAAGTCCTCCACCTCACAAAACAGAGGCAATGATGCCGACTGCAGGAGGAAAGCTGAGTCAGTAAACGAATAAGCATCTCAGCACTAGCAGGGGTCTCCACACAGCTGCTCCAGCACCCAGGGCTGCATCGGGATAGGTCCATGTAGCTTCTCCTTGGGGATGTCTTGCATGAAGTCAATCTTGCAAGCTGAAGCAGGGAACTGCTAAGGCAGCTGCACCCTGGTGCGGCCATCACAAAGCAAGAGACCCGAGAACTAGAAAGGCGAGGCTCACCACCCATTTATCCCTCTGCCTTTCAATTAGCCCCACATGTGATTATCGGCCAGGTTGGCACAATTAACTAACTCACCTCCCGTATAATGAGAATCTTTCTATAGATTCTAAGATGGTAAAACAATCAATGAGTAGTAATGCACAGTTCAGTAATATGCTTAAGGTCACCACAATTGTACACTTGTAAAAAGTTGAAATTGCAAAAGTTGTGTGCTGTAATCACAATGACAAAAAAAATATGGGTTCATAAGTTTGAGATTTAAGGGCACGTTTCCTCAGACATCTCAGTTCACGGGTCTAATAATGGATTCATTGCTTCTATTCTGTCTCCTAGTTTGTTTTGTAAGACTTCGTCTTAAAGCTTTTGAGTAACCATTCACAGCATAACAACTGGTCTCTATTTGCCTGAAACAAGAGAGGAAGAAGTCAAGACAAGCGCAGGAGAGGGAAACAGAATGTGTGACTAAACAGCCTCCATAGTAGCTCCCTCCTTTACCAGGAGACTAAAAAATAGATGATACCTGCCTTCCATTTGTTTATGACTCTTAAACTTAACTTTGTCTAAATTGTACATGGATCATAATAAATTCTGCTCTATTTAAGCTGCATTCCACATAGTTGTGATATTGAATTTTCAAGATATTTCATTAAAATATTTTCCTAAATATTGTTATTTTTCCTTTGATATATATGAATGTATTTACTCATTTCAAAACATATGAAGATTTAAAATATATGTTTGTCATGGACTCTAGCTTAAATCTAGTATTGTTAGCAAATATACTTTATAATTTGAATTCTTTGCACTTATTTTATACTTGCTTTGAGACTGAGGGTCAATCCATTTTGGCAAAACTCAAAGCCTGAATTGTGAGAATCTGGTTTGCAGAAGTCTATGTATGATAGTGGGAGATCAAGATTCATGTGAGGGAACTACAGAGGAAATAAGCCTCCAGTGAACTCCCTCTATGCACAATCGAGGATGAGAGAATAGTGGTTACTAAAGAGAGCACATTGGAAAGATGACCATAAAAGACCAAAGGCATGAACCTGACCTGGACAGTTAAAACCTCATCAGTTGATTACTGATCTGGACAGTTAAAACTTCCTCAGTTGATTATCCCCTCTGATGAATGCTGGAACTGAATTGCTTTTCAACATTTTCTGTAATTTTTATTTGTTTTATTTTGGTTTGTTCATATAAGGGTGCATCTCAGAGGTGTTATGTCATCCTCTTGAAGTTGTGTTATATGTTTTTCTGTGTTTTGGTATGTGAAACCTTGGATTGATGAACCTATAGGGACAGCAAGTAGTTAAGGGGTTCGGTGGGAGTGGGGTACAGTGGTGGTAGCAGGGTAAAAGGGAGACAGTGAAAAGGCATCCAAGAAGGAAAAGACTGTTTGGAAACTGACTGGTAGCAATTGTGCAATTCTGTTTGACATGATAAACAATGGAATTATATGTGTATTAATCCTCAATTAATAATAAATGTTATAAAAATAATCTCTAAATATATATATATAGGGGGGGTGTATCCCATAGTTGTCTAAATAAATAAGTAAAATGTGGTCTACAATTACTAGCTGTAAAATACCATAAAAATCATTTATGTCCAGTTTATTAAATGTAATACTCAATTATTTTTTTGATTTTTATATTGCTCATGCCTTTAATTCTCATCAATACCAAATCACCCGACAGCACATCAATTAGTTTAGCAAGGGTTTATTGAGGCCTTAGTGTGTGATACAAATAACTGAAGATATTAAGATTCACTAGTGAAAGAGACAGGCAGTGTCTTAGTTCTCATGCAGCTCACAACCAAGAAAGTGGTAGAGGCGTGAGCAGGGTGATTTTGGAAAGGAGTGCCGGCTGGGGAAGTAATAGAACAGGGCGATGCAAGAAAGAGCAAAGGAAACCAAGAAGGTCCTCCAGCAAGGGTATAACGTGACATGTTAGAGGGATTTCGTAAAAAGTGGTAGGAGATGAGGAGGCTTTCCTGCACACATTTTACAACCAACAACTGAAAAGGGGATTACAAATCTCCCACTGTGATATGGATTTTAATCTTGTATTTTCAGTTCTGACAATTTTTACTTTATGAAAGTTGAAGCTCTGTAATTAGATATATAAAATTTTCATTCTATTATACACCCCTGATAATTATCAGAAAGTGTCCTTATTTTATCTCTAGTAGTGCATTTTGTCTTAAATTTTATATATTTTTCCTGATCTTAATATAATGACACCAGCTTTCACTTGGTTGGTACTTGTAGAGAATAACTTTTTAGCTTTTAACTCCCAATCTTTTCTTAGATTTATTTGTATGTCATGTAAGTGCATATTTATATTTATATTGTATATGTTTAGGAGATTAATAATATTTATTGGGTTACACGTTGAGCTGCTACCCAAAAAGTCAACTGTTCGAAATCAAAACCCACTGTATAAGAGAAATATGAGGCTTTCTGCTCCAGTAAAAAATGTCCCATCTCAGAAACCCAACGGGCTAGTTCTACCCTAACTGATAGGGTCATGGTAAGTCAGAATGAACTCTATAACAGGGTTGTTTGACTTGGAATAATATTACATTTTCAAATGTATCCATCCTATCTGTTAATAAAAATAACACTAGGGAATATTTATAGAGCACACATATTTTTCTACAATGTAATCATCTGTTTTGTTACATTATTTTTTTATTACACTGATTTTTTTTTTGCACTCTTGTTGGGTAGTGGTTTTCACAGTGGGCTTCTGACTGCAAGGTCATCCGTTTGAAACCACCAGCACTCCAAGGAAGATGCGGGTTTGTGCTCCTGTGAAGAGGTGTCGGCTGAGAACCACACAGGTACCGCTCTCCCAGCCCTTTAAGGTTGCTATGACAGGATGATCTCAATGGCAGTGAGTGTGGATATTTTGAATTTTCAACTTTTTATTGACCCCTAGATTTATTTTTAACTTTTAGAAAAACAATTGGGCTGAATTCAGCCCAGAGTCTACATAATAAAGAGGTAGGGATAATTTTAAAGTGGAATCTAACCAAACTCACTGCCATAGAACCAAGTTATTAAGAAGACAGTTTCTAGAGTTAAACTGCCTGGGAACGAATTATTTTTGCCTCACTTTGTGGAGTGCGGTTGGGCAAATTACTTCACCTTCTCATAATTCAGTTTCATCATTGATAAAGTAATAATGATCCCTACCCCAGAGTGGTGGAAAGGATTAAGTAAAAATCCTACCGATCAGTGGTTAGAGCGCTGAGTCTTTAACTCAAAGATCAACAGTCCAAAGTTATCAGCCACTCCATAGGAGAGAGATGTGGCAGTGTGCTTTCTGTACATACTATGCACTCTAAAATATGTATATAAAGCAATAAAATCATAATGTTACTCTCAAATATTTGACCTGATAATGCTATTATGAGTTTTAACTATTAAGTCTAGAATTTTTGTTTCTAAATGCTTTGGCGTCAACATTTCTCTGTTGGTCAGTTCCTTATTTACCCTGCCTGTGTACTTCTGCCAAGATTTCTGGACATCATTGTGCATTTGTGTTTGCTTTTCTCCCTGGCACAGATACCTCATGTCCCCTTTTACATGCAGGAACTAATCTTCAACCTGCAAGACCCAATGCACTATCAGATTACTTACAATGCGCTTTTAGAATTCTTTAGCCGATGGCATCAAATAAGATAGTACCTAAACACAAATAGTAATTGCATATTTGAAAACACGTTTTTCTTCCAAGGGAAATCTGGCTGAAAAATCAAAATATGTAAATATAATAAATGATTTGATGTACAAAACAATAACTCCCCATTTATAAATACAAATAGACATTATAGTAGTATTCTTCGGAATCTGGTGGAGTCAGTGAATTATGGTTGCTCAACTATACGTGGTCTATACAAACAGAAACCAAAGGCAGTGGGTACATGTGGGCCATGCTACCCCAACCATGAAGAGATTTCTGGAAAATGTCAATTACCACCCCACTCCATTCCCACGTCTCATCTTCCCCTCTCAGGATATAAATATCTTATTGATTTGTACACTCTTAGAATCACATTTAATCTTTTGTTTAAGATAAACAATCTGTGTTCTTTTAATCTTTTCTAAAGCTCCCTATTTTCTAAACCTTGTGATCACTATCAATGTAATTCAATTTAACAAGTTTTCTCAAACCAGCAAGGCCCTGTGCTAGGTTCTATAGAGGACACACAATTAAGACAGATATCTAGTTGTAGCAAGTTCTCAGTGGCTAGTATGAAGTGTAAACAAACCTCAATACAAAACAAAAAGAAAATAGTAACTTTGCAGTGCAAATCAAGAATTTTAAGCATGCAAGTTAAGAAAAATATGGAGTATAAAAAGAAAGGAAATGCTTGGTCTCCTATAATTTAGAGATTTCATGCCTAACAGTTCTACATTTTAGGAGGCCACTTATTTGTGATGCAGACATACTTCCCTTAATGCAAGGAGAACCGCTGATCACAATGGATATGCCGGGAAACAAGCAGTACCAATACACATAGCAATTGCTTCATTCTCTGGGTAGACCTTGATTCGAATGTATTGAAGATGTGTTACATGATTAACACTGTGCATGGCACAGCTGTATGAATATGAAGAAAACATAGATCCTACATTTAATTCCAGAGTCAAATCTGTGGTCAATAAGGCCAAGTTATTTTAGCATTATATAACATGTGTGAATAGTAAGAGAAATATAGCTTATGTATAAATAGCAGGATGCATAGCTTCATTTCCCTACCCGAGTACCAGAAAACCCAAGATGCTCTAACTAAAAGCTGAGATATTTGAAGTGTTCTATTCAATTGTCCCTGTTGTCCACATTTGGCCTTCACCAGCTGTTTGTCAACCACTTAAACTCATGAAAAATTATCCTTTAATCAAAGCTCCACACCTTTGTCCTGGACCCAGTAACTACTCAACTGGCCAACAATAATAAAAATCAAAATGCTTCATGTAATATTTTCAGTATTAGTAACATATTTCCTGAAAAATAGAAAATATTATTTCAGAGACTTTTTCTTGGGGTTCATGTCAAGAAACCTTGTGTGACCTGTTGCCTTTTTCTGTTGCCAGACAGTCTCATATTCTGTGCAAATGCTAATTAAGAAGTCTTAGTAAACAGTATGATTTAAAATGTACTTATGTTCCAGCAGGTATTCATTGAATCCAAGATGCTATATTTGAATATATACTGTCACCTAAGGTCTTCTGAAAATGAGTTCTACCTTTGATAAAAGGGCTTTGAATTTCTTTGAGCAGATTGACAATTGTCAAAACAACTCTTTTAACCTGCCTGACCTCAGATGTCAGGTTTACACACCAACAGCAATAGCAAAACATTTCAAACACGTACTAGACAATACAGACTAGGAACTGGTGGAAAACACAGCATGTGTCGTGCGCCGCACTAAGTCATGTAATGCAAAGTCGGGTCTAGATGCCATTCTCATCTTTTCATGAAAGGACAGGAGAGGAAAACGCATAGAATCAGAGCAGGAATTGTATATCACATTGAGTGTATAAGCACTATTGTCACAAAACAAAATGTGCTTAAATTGTTGAATGGGAAGCTAATCTGTGTTGTGAACTTTCACCCAGATCACAATGAAGTGTGTATATTCATACACACGCAAGGAGGCTTCAAATACTTCAAAGTTTGTGAGAAACTGGCATTAAATCTAATGGGATTTTACCATGAAGTTTTTGAAGGCTATTGTGTGTGTGTATGTACTGGACACACACACACACACACATAGTATGCATATATATGGAGCCCAGGATTGCAAAGTGTCAAGTATTGGGCTGTGTTCGGCAAGGTGAGTGGTTCAAAACCAGCAGGCAATGTGTGGAAGAAAGATGCAGCTTTCTACCCGTGTAAAGAGTTACCATCTCAGAAACTCACCGGAGTAGTTCCAGCCTGTCATTTAGGGTCACTATGACGCCGCATTGACTCGATGGCAGTGGTATTAGTCTTAGTCTATCTATCTATCATCTATGTATCAGTACGTGTCCCATAGCTCTTTTTACTTTGATTACTTTGTCTCCCACAGCAATATACTTTTAACTGGGTTTTCAAACAATAATTGCATAGCCACACAGAACTGCCAAGCAATGTTCATGATTATGGGGTTTATTAGGAGAGTCAGCTGGTTACAAATAAGGAAAAAATGTTTAGGATACAGTTGTTTAGTCAGGACAGTTTTTTCTCTGCTGTACTCACAGGCCCTCACACACTTAGCCTGACAGTTGCCGTGATCAGGCAATGTTACAAAGGTCTTTTAGGGCTGCTAATAAATCCTCCATGGGCATGCTACTCTACTGTAAGCCTCTATCCAAAGGCACTCAGCGGAATTCATATAACCAGCTCCCTTAATCGAGGGTGGACAGGCACCCCGTTCCAGAGACCAGATCTCTGTCCAAAAGGCACTCGGCTTTACTTGATCGTGGGCTGCAAAGTCTACGTTGTCTCATGCTCTGGCTTCTGGTTCTGCTAATCCACTGCCACCCTTCTGGAGCCAAAAAGGTGTCCTGGGTCATACAGGTTCAATGTGTAGCGAGCTTCCAAAGGATGTGTTCCCCTCCTCGATCTTCTTTTTTGCTGAAAGTGAGATCCTTCCCTTCCTGCTTCTGGAATGGAGCCTTTAATATCCAGCAGGACTGTATTCACAATTAGCTCTGTTAGCAATGACTTTAAACTGAGTCATATTCCAATCAGTATCTTCCCCTACCTTCTTACCCAGACTCATCTGGGAAATGGAGGTCTTTGGTGGGAATAACAAAAATTACCACTCAAAGAGTTATAGAGGTCATTCAGTGCATTGTATAAGGGGGTACACGCCCCCACTAGGCAAGCATCCAGAAACTCACTCTAAGTTAGTGCATCCAGTGGCAACCCCTAGGGAAGTTCTATCTGGTCACTGATTTTTTTCGTAAAAGAAGTTCCACTCTAACCTCATTTAATGTGATAGCCGATTTAAGAGAACGATGTGCAGCTGTGAACTTTTGTTTCCTGGTAAGGAAAAAATGCTGCAGAAACTGTTGTGATGTTAAACACAGCTTACAAGGACAGCACTATGGGAAAAACTCAGTGTGCGAGTGGTTTTCTGGTTTCAGTTAAGGTGAAATGTCAACTGATGACAGACCTCGTTCTTGATATCCATCAACTTCCCAAATGGACAAAAATGTTGACAAAATCTCTTCACTTGTGCTGGAAGACAGACAATGGACCATTGAAGCAATGTAAGTTATTGGAGATCAGTTCAGCAAAGTGTAATGGGAGATTTGGGAATGAGAAGGGTCACTACGAAATTTGCACCTCAGGTTCTCACTGACCAGGAAAAAGAGCACCGAGTGGAAACATACCAGACCATGAAATAACAGCTCCGAAGTGACTAGAGAAACAAATTCATATACACTCATATGTGTGTAAGAAAGAGCTTTATCAATGATGAAACATACAGCTTTCCTCTGGTCCTTTAATGCTCTTCCCCCCCACTATCATGACCCTAATTCTACCTTACAGATCTGGCTAGACCAGAGCATGTACATGGGCACAGATAAGAGCTGGAAACAGAGGGAATCCAAGACAGATAAACTCCTTGGGACCAATATTGAGAGTAGCCATACCAGGAGGGGAAGGAGAAGGTGGGGGTTGGGGGGAAGGGGGAACTGATCACAATGACCTACCTATAATCCCCTCCCAAGGGAATGGACAATAGGCAAGGGGGTAAAGGGAGACATTTGACAATGTAAGACATGAAAAAATAATAATAATTTATAAATTATCAAGGGTTCATGAGGGAGGGAGGAGGAGGGAAGGGGGGAAAATGAGGAGCTGATATCAAGAATTCAAGTAGAAAGAAAGTGCTTTGAAAACAATGATGGCAACATATGTACAAATGTGCTTGACATAATAGATGTATGTATGGATTGTGATAAGAGTAATATGAGCCCCCAATAAAATGATTTTTAAAAAAAGAAGAAAGAGCTTTATAAAAAACAGCAATTGCATAATGGAAAACATCCCAGCACAGTTCTGATCAAGTCCATAAATCTGATATTAGCCCATAAATCCAATACCAGTCTATAAATTCCTCTTCAAATTCACACAAAACATGCAATGATACTGAATGCAAGAAGATCACAGGTCAGTGTACAGAGAGTCTTGTGGATCCAGTGGCAGTGGAAGCATCTTAGTGCTGGCGTGGGTCTCCATGTGGCTCCTCCAGCTCCAAGGCTCTGGCTGCATCAGTGTATCTCCTTCTGGCTTATCAACAGGAATTTCTCCCAGAGAGATTCTCTGGCCTCTGCTGAGTTATTTCTCTCCATCATGCCTCCAAATAAGGTCATCAAGCTCTGACTTGATTGACAGGCTAGACTCCATCCTTTCATAAGTTGACAGGAGATTATGTAACTGCCACACAGTGGAAGACATGATTGTCAACTCACCCCACAAAAAGTTCATCAAATGAAATCAAAGATCAAGACAATGCTCATTTGTTTTTCTGATGTAAGAGGGATAGTGCAGTTGGAATTCATTCTACCAGGTCAGACTGTTAATCTATCTTTCAAAGATTGCTTCACAGTGTGTGATAAATAAGGCTTGATTTGTGGCAGACATGGAACTGGTTTTCCACCGCAACAATGCACCTACTCATGAAGTCATCTCATTGTAGCTATTTTTGGCACAAAACGGCATGCCTCTCTTGCCCCACATACCTTACTTACCTGATCACTCTGTATGACTTCTGTTTGTTTCGACTAATGAAGAGAGACATAAAAGGACAGAAATTTAATGACATAGAAGAGGTGAAACAAAACAACAACAACAACAACAACAAAAACAGAGGTGCTGTCAGCCATCCAAACAGACAAGTTTGAAAAATGTTTCCAAGAATGAAATAACAGATTTGACAAATGAATTAAGTGTAATGGAGAGTACTTTGAAGGTGATAAGGTTGTTTTGTAAAAAAATTTAAATGCATAGCTTTGAAAAAAAATTTCTGGTTTTTGTTGGTACCCCCTTGTATAAGCTTGGGGTAGTATACCTGCTTTAAATGAGGAATGTAAAACACAAGGCCTACAATTGATTGAAATTGTACGCTAATTGGGAATGGTGCAAAGGAAATTTCCTAATAGAAAATCTCCTGCCTTTACCCAATTTTCTCACCCCACCCCTTCTTTTTTGAAGGGGACTGAGGGTATAGTATCACAGCTTCCTGAAGCCAGAAACGTTGCTGGTAATATATATTAGACTCCTTTCAATTTAAATAAAGGAGCCCTATTGGATAAACATCGGACTGCTAACAGCAATGTCAGTGGTTAGAACCCACTAGGCACTCCAAGGGGAATGATTTACAGCCTCAGAGATCCCAGACAGTATATCGCAATGAGTGAAAATCAGCTCAATGGTAGGGATTATGATTGGTCAATGCAGGTATGTTACTGTTTGTGCTGTTGTGTTAATTCAGACTTATAATGACCCTGAAGGACATTGTCTCATTAGGTTTCTAAACTGTAACTTGTGATGGGAGCAGATTGATTATTGCAGGGATTTTCTCCCTTGGATGTTCTGGTGGGTTGAAACTACTGACCTTTCAGACAGGGGAGTGCTGAACCTGCATGCAAACAGAGCTGCTTATTTGTTCCATCAACTTCCCTTTAAAAAAATGTCTTAGGAGTCAGAGGACATGAGCAGATCTTCTATTAACCCTCACATACATTGTAGAATAGTCACTGTGATTGTCTGGCTCCCCCATATCACGCCACCCTTGAGAACAGGTATCCTGCCTTATTTGTGCATCAGTTCAGTGAAGTTTTGTGTAACATCCAGCTTGCTAGATACTTGAGGTTAGTTAAACTTAAAGAGCACACAATCTAAAAGAGGACAGACATAAAACATTACTCATTTCTATATGGTGCCTGAATATAGAACATTCAAAATAGGATACAGAATAAAAATATTTAAAACTCATTACCATTGTGGGGATTTCAACTAATAGTGACATTATAGGGCCAAGTAGAACTTCCCATGTGTGTTTCCAAGATGATACATCTTTAAAAATAGAAGGTGTTATCTCTCTTCCATAAAGCAACTAACCAGTGGTTTCAAATGGTTGATTTATATGAGGGAGTCCACCATCACCACCCCCGGCCAAAAAAAGTAATATATATATATATATAAAAAGTAATATATATATTACTTTTTCAAAACTGTGTATTTAAATTTTTTTACAAAACAACTTTATCACCTTTAAAGTACTATCCATTACACTCAATACATTTGTCAAATCTGTGATTTCATTCCTGGAAACATTTTTCAAACTCATCTGTTTGGGTGGTTGACAGCACCTCCCTTGTTTTTTCTTTACCTCTTTGATGTCATTAAATTGCTATCCTTCCATGTTCCTCTTCATTTGTGGAAACAAAAAGAAGCTGCCAGGAGTGAACAGGTGAGTAAGGTCATGAGGCAAGAGAGGCATGCTGTTTTGTGCCAAAAACTGGCACACTGGGATGGCTTCGTGAGCAGGTGCATTGTTGTGGTGGAAAAACCAGTCCCATGTCTGCCACAATCCAGGCCATTTTTGTCATACACTATTAAGCAATATTTGAAAGCTTGATTAACAGTCTGACATCATGGAATGAAATCCAAATACACTATCCCCCCCACATCAGAAAAACAAAAATGACCATTGTCTTGATCTTTGATTTCACTTTACAAGTTTTGGGGGGGAGGATCAAGGTGATAATGATGTCTTCCACTGGCTTGATTGACGTTTGCTCTTGAGCTCATAAGACTAATACCATTTCTAGTTACCAATAAATGACCTTGGGGAAAAAAAAGTCTGTTCCAGTCGGAGTTGTTCTTGCAAAGCATGGCATGTTTCCACTCTGTGCTCTTTTTCCTGGTCAGCCAGAACCCGAGGCACAAATTTAGCAGCGACCCTTCTCATTCCCAAATCTCCCATTACACTTTGCTGAACTGAGCTCCAATAACTTCCATTGCTTCAATGGTCCACTGTCTGTCTTCCAGCACAAGTGAAGAGATTTTGTCAACATTTTCTTCCATTTGGGAAGTTGATGGACATCGAGAACAAGGTTTGTCATCAATCGACATTTCACCTTAACTGAAACCAGAAAACTACTTGCACGCTCGAGCTTTTCCCACAGCATTGTCCTTCTAAGCTGTGTTCAGCATCACAACAGTTTCTGCAGCATTTTTTCCTTACCAGGAAACAAAATTTCAGAGCTGCATGCTGTTCTTTTAAATTGGCCATCACAATAAATGAGGTTAGAGTGAAATTCCTTTTGTGAAAACATATCATTGTGACCAGAGAGAACCTCCCCAGGCAATGCCACTGGGTGCACTAACTCAGAGTGAGTTGCTCAATGCTTGCATAGTGGGTGGGTGGGGGGGGGAAGGGTCCCACGAAAGCTCCACCCAGCAAAGTTTTTTTTCTTTTTTGGGTACCCCCTCATATTATGAGCCATGGCTTTAACTTTATTACTTTAATCATTTAGCGTAATTAAAGTAGATAAAATTATCACAATTATACCAACAATAGCAAAACTATTGAACCAGAAACAAGCACTAGAAAACAGGAGAGACAGACTTAGAAGAAAAAAATGGCCTTAAAAAGCATAATAAGTACTAGTTATTAGTAGTAAATGTTTGATGGATTCTTGAAAAATAACTCAGGAACTCTTTTAAAAATGTATATAGTATCATTAATGAGGACTGTTGATTTTTAAGATAATGAATCTGGACCAGGTGTTCTTAAAAGAATCCACCTAGGACAAAGACAAGGTGGGAGCCCTTTAGGGGGCATGCAACACACCAGGCACTAGGGCTCATTCTGAATGCCCCTGGGCTTTATCTAGGGCTGATTACATCAAAATTAAGTGCCATGCCTCTTCATCTGGAAAATAGTATAGGTGCTCTCACCATTATTTATAGCTTCAGAAAGTTTCCAATGTGATTGTCGGTGACAAATGTGTCAATTTCCATGCTGCGATTATGCAGGCACCTAGCAGAGAGGGAGTGCAGTGTGCAATATCAGTGCTTCTTAACTCCCTTGGGGACATATTTAGAATAGTGAATTCTGTCATCTTGTAATACTGTACCCACATCAGCTGTCCTTTCTGAGCATAATTTCCAGAAAGCATTGGACATTTTATTCAGAGAAAATGCACAGCAAATGCATATGGACAAGAGTCTCATTAATCTTCAAAATGAGAATGAAGGCACCAAATGCAAACACATTTGGTTGAAATCTTCTTCCTTGAGGAGGTTAATTGCTAAGGACAGTATGAACTCTGTTTATTTAATATTAGAAAGATGAACTACAATGTTCCACTTACCTATTTATAAAATATAGACATGATAAAATATTTCGCTTTCTCAAACCTTTATTTTCTTCTGTTTGCCATCTTGTCAGATATAAAACAGGATGAGTATTTACTATAAATGTAACCAACGTTAGTATTGTAAACAGCTCCAGCATCTACAGAAAGGGAGTCATTGCCATCTAACTTCTTTAAGGGTGTAAACAATAGTGGGTGATGTAATGCATTGTTCCATCAGTTCCAACTCATAGTGACCGTAGGTACAACAGAACACAACACTGCTCATTCCTGGACCATTCTTACTGATGTAACTTTTTGAACCCATTGTGTCCATTCATTTCATTGAGGATTTTCCTCTGATTTACTGACTCTCTTCTTTACTAAGCCGGATGCCCTTCTTCAGAGACCATTCTCTCCTGATTAACATGCCCAACCCACCTGAGAAAGTTTCCCTAGATTTGCTTCAAGATACGTTCTGGTTGTACTTCTTCCAGGCGAGATTTGTTCATTCTTATACTCTTTCAATATGTGTCACCACAATACATAATGAATGCAGCGATTCTTTTCCAGTCTTCTTTATTTTTTGAACAAAATTATCATAGATACAATTGAAAATAACCATGCGTTGAGTAAGGCACTCTCTAGCCCTATCTAGTAGTTTGTGTAATACTTTAAATCGATTTTTGTTTCTTTGTTTTTAAATAATTTTATTGGGGACCTGTACAACTCATCACAATCTATACATCATACACCGATTGTCTTAAACACATTTGTACATATGTTGCCATCATCATTTTCAAAGCATTTTGTTTCTACTTGAGCCCTTGGTATCAGCTCCTCATTTTTTCCCCTCTCCCTCCCTCATGAATCCTTGATAATTTACAAATCATTATTTTTTTTCATGTCTTCTACTGTCCAATGTCTCTCTTTACCCCCTTGTCTATTGTCCATCCCCCTGGGAAAGGGTTATAGGTAGGTTATTGTGATCAGGTCCCCCTTTCTTCCCCCACCTTATTACCCTCCTGCTACGGCTACTCTCAATATTGGTCCCAAGGAGTTTATCTGTCCTGAATTTCCTGTGTTTCCAGCTCTTATCTGTACCCATGTACATGCTCTGGTCTAGCCAGATTTGTAAGATAGAATTAGGATCGTGATAGTTGTGGGGAGGAAGCATTAAAGAACCAGCAGAAAGCTGTGTGTTTCATCGATTCTATACTGCACCCTGACTGGCCCGTCTTCTCCCCCATGACCCTTCTGTAAGAGGATGTCCAATTGCTTACAGATTGGCTTTGGGCCTCCACTCTGTACCCCACCCCACCCCACATTCACATTATGATTTTTTTGCTCTGGGTCTTTGATGCCTAATACCTGATTCCATCAACACCTCATGATCACACAGACTGCTGTGCTTCTCCCTTAGTTGCTTCTCAGCTAGATGGCTGCTTGTTTATCTTCAAGCCTTCAGGACCCCAGATGCTATATCTTTTGATAGCCTGGCACCATCAGCATTCTTCACCTGATTTACTTATGCACCCACTTTGTCTTCAGTGATCATGTTGGGAAAGTGAGCATCTCAGAGTGCCGGATTATTAGAACAAAGTGTTCTTGTGTTGAGTAAGTACTTGAGTAGAGGTCCAATGCCCCTCTGCTTCCTTAATACTAAACCTGTAAGTATATGGGCATAGCTCTATTTCCCCATCCTCATATATAAATATATTTACACATGTACATGCCTGTAGTTAGACCTCCATAAATGCCCTTTGCAGTTCTTTCCTCTCTTTCCTTTGACTTTCCTCTTGTCCCACTGTCATGCTCACCCTTCGTTTGGGCTTCAGTAATTCCTCTCGGTTACATTGTCCTTGACCAAGCCCTACCAGACCTCCTACACCCTTCTCGCCATTGATGTTCGGTCACTTGTTGCTCCCTTGTCCCTGGGTTTGTTAACACCCTCTTCCTTTCCCCCACCTCCCCCTCTCCCATGTCCCCCTGGAACTGTTGTCCTGCTGTTCTCTCTTCTGGCTTGTTTATCCCACCTATCCCATCCATATAGACCTGAAGAGACAACAATATGCACAAACACAAGACTGAGCACAACAAAGCAACAATAGAAAATAAAATAATAGCTACAACAGCAACAATAACAACAGGCAATGACAAAAAAAGGAAAAGCCTATAAATAGTTCAGTTTATTTGTTGTCCTTTATGAGTGTTATCCAGTCGAGTCTGAATTTACCCAATGAAATGCATTATTTGATTCGTTAACTGCTGCTTCTCTTAGCGTTGACTGTGTATTTAAGTAAAATTGCATCCTTGAAAATATCAATATTTCCTAGCTTTATCCCCATGTTGTTTACTGGTCCAATTGTGAGAATTTGCAGGACTGTCTCACAGTTTCACATAAATGCAAGTAAGTGTTTTGGATTTCCCTATGTGATCTATAGTTCATAATTCACACAGTTGAATATTTTTGATTAGTCAATAATTTACAGGTAAACATCTCACTGATATTCTCTGCTTTTAACCAAGATTCACCCAGTATCTGTAATGATATTTCATATTTACACTCCGACTTGAATTTCTGGCAGTTTTATTTCTGTGCATTGATTTAGCTATTGTTTAAGTTATTAGCAAAATTGGCTTATTCAATATATTACTGATATCATTTGATAATTTCCATAGCTCATTGCATCACCTTAATTTGAATGGGCACAAATACGGATGTCTTCCAGTTAGTTGGCCAAGGAGCTGTCTTCCAAATATCTTGGCACAGAAAAATGAGTGCTTCCAGTGTTGATGCATCTATTTGTTGAAGCCCCTCAAGTGATATTCTGTCCATTTCTGGGGAAATATTTTGCACTGATTCCTTATGTGCAATGTGGCCTTCTTACTTCACCACCATTAGATACAGTTCCTCATAAGCCATTTGTTCTTAGTGGCATTGAAATCATGAGACTGAGTATGTAGCTACAGTCAGTATATCCAATCATTCTATTTATAATAGCTCATATCATTTTATTTCAATCTGTAGACGGTTTTCTTACTGCTTCAAATGTAAAAACAAAAAACACCCACCTTGTCCTGATATTTATAAATTTCTCACTGTAGTGCTGAAATTTTATCTATCAGTCATCTAATTTTGGACCTCATTACAGAGCCAGGGATAGAAGTCAGATACCTTAACCCCCAGCATACTTTTATTTTCAAAGTCAAATTTCTTTCATAATGTCTAATGCTTAGTAACAAAACCTGTGTAGCGCAGAGAGAAAAATTCAAAATAGAATATGAGATGACATATATGATTGTTGCTTGGCAATATGCCAGTTTATTAGTAGAGTTAGTAAAATGATGGGTGAAGACATAGAAATAGTTCAAGTGCTCATAGTCACAGATTTAAAGGTATATTGTAGATTCCAAAGTAACAAAAGTGATGTCATTAATAAAAAAAGAGGAAACTCTATAGACTAAAACCCATCCATTTAAGAATCAGTGGGCATACCTTCAAAACCATTCTTGCCTGCTGTTAAGGATACAACTACTAAATCAGCCTGTAGGCAATTAGATGTATTTTACGTGGTTAAATTTGCTCACTTACGTGGTTAAGTATTTACATGGTTAAATTTGCTCACTTACGCGGTTAAGTATTGCTCACTACTTACCTTTTACTGAAGTAAAGAGGAGACAAGATGTGACATGATAACATGTGGAAATAGAAGCAGGAGGTCATATCTTTAAAAACTCTTCTAAAGCCAAGAGCAAATAACTTCCCAACCAACAAACTAAACAATCTGTGACTTTCCCAGCAGTAAGAGAATCTGTATGGAAATTACTCATGTAAACAAAAGATTTTTCTTTAAAGAGCTAATAAATTTGATGAGTGACCCAACATATTTTTCAACAGTTTTATTAGTATAAAGTTCATGCATCATATAATCAACTAGTTCAATCATATCAAGAAGAGTTATACAATCACCATCACAACACGTTTTAGAATATTTTCTTCATTTGTGTACTAATCATTATTAACTCCCCATTTCTTCCCCAAGCCCTCTGTCAGACCACCAGAAAACCATCAATCCAGCTACTGTCTCTATAGATTTAAATTTCCTGGATCTTATAAAGTATACAGAAAAACATTTTAAAAACTAACAATAATAACAAATAAAAAGAGAATAAAACCTAAATAAAAAATAAAGCAGAAATATATTTTGTAATACGTATCAAGTATAGAAACACTCCTTTTAATTTAACTTAAGGAATTTTCTCTGAAAGATGAATAAGAATTTTATGGATGAAAGCATTTACTGTATTTTAACTTTTTATTTTAACTTTATATTTATATTATTTTAACTTTGAATGGGGAAAAATACATATACAGCAGAGGATACACAGGTTAGATTCATTGTTCACTCAGTGGGCTCCTTGTGTCCCTTCAAAGACCCTAGAACTTTCTTCAAAATCTCTCCACTGAGACATACAAGAAAACTTCAAATAAATATGAATGTTGACACAAAAAGAGTAATTGAGCTGCTAGAAGAATATAACAACATCCATGAAGACATACATCCTTGATGAATGTATTTTCTAATGAAGTTTTATACACCCTCACACCCATCCACTCCTGGTTCAGATCTGACAGTTGTTAGGGTGCATTTGCATTGTACAGAGCGTAATATATGACACACGTACTAAAACAAAACCCAAATAATAGCTGGCAAGAAGATACTGATGGAGTTCAGAAGGTAAATTAGATGGGAACGGGTTAAACCAACTAATCCATAGGCTTATTTTTCTACCAATGCTGGAAAGTAAAAAAAAAACAGAGGTTCTATTTGAATCTCTTTGTAAACATGCTGCTAACTGGCTTTCTTTAATACATTTGTCCCACAGAGCATCTTCAGGGGTTTGAACCACTAACCTTTTTGTTAATAGCTGAGTATTTTAACCACTGTGATTCCAGGGCTCCTTAATTCATCCATTCATCTTCATAAAACATGAGGTGGAATAGCAAGAAAAAGTGATAATTGGCACACAATTGTAGCCAAGCTTCTGATGTCATAAATTCTTGCTTTTGGCCAAAGTCCATGATCAGAAACCTAAAATATTAAAGAAGTCAAACACAACATGTACGTATTACTGTATGTAGTATTAAACTTTTCCTAGTAATCTTTGTATGTCAGTATGATTAATCAAGAAGAATCGATAAATGAAAATAAGAGCTTTCAGACGAGGGACTGGCAGACGTATAGAAGAGTAACCTGGCCAGTACCCTAGTGCCATGGGTGTCCCTGTAAATCTAAGGGGACGATGTTGCTGTTGTCCCATGTGTGCAGCAACACCCTTTAGAGGGCACCAGGCTCAATTCTGGATTTATAGAGATGGGGGGGCATCCATTAAAAAATTTAATATGGTAACAGAAGATGATATAACAAGTCATATGATCATAGAGTGTGGCAAATGCCATGAGGAAAAAATACTGAAAAATAACATATATTCACAAACTTGATTAGGAGATGGGAAGGGGTGATTAGCTATGCTAGGTTTCCAATTTATTTAGCCAAACATTAGTCTAGATGCTATGATTAAGTAACTCCAAACTCACTCGCATTGAGTCGATGCCATCTCATAGTGATCCTATAGGGCAGTGTAGAACCGCCCTTGTGAATTCCTGAGATTGGAACTCTTGATGGGGATAGAAAGCCTCATCTGTCTCCAGTGGAAGAGCTGGTGGTTTCAAACTGCTGACCTTGACTCACTGAACTGCTAGCTCAGTGAGTAACCTCTAATCACACGTGATTAGATCAGTTGGCATTAAGTAAAGGGGACAACCCTCAATAGTATGCGTGAGTCTCAACCAATCAGCTGAAGAATTTAAGATAAAAAAGAGAGTTTATTTGCTAGGATGTATTCCGAATACAGATTGTAAGTAGACATTTTTAGCCAGAACACGCTCACTAGTTACTCTCCCTGCTGCTTGCCCTAGAGTTTTGGGGACAGAAGAGCGTAGTCAATGACACAATTGACATACACATTTCAGCTTGCCAGCCCACCACAATCACATGAACTAACTCTTGAAAATAAATTTCTCTCTGTCCCTGTTTTTCTATATATATAGATAGATATTTAGAGAATACACATTTATATATATTCCTCTCTATATGTCTATGTGTGTGTGTGTCTATATAGGTGTGCATACATATTTATGTGTTGATGTGTATGTACACACATCTGTGTATATATATCTAGATTTAAGTTTACATTGAAATCTGCAACATAATGATCTGTTTCCCCAGAAAAACTTGACTAAGATAGAAATCATTAGTGGTGAATTAAAGTATTACATTTTCCATAGCTCACAATCAGAAATTCAAATTACTTTTATCATTTATATATCAAAAGCAATGTTTAGTTGTTGTTAAAAAAAGTCTAAGTTGATAAGCTATTTATAGAAGCAAGAAAATATACTGAAGTTACTTGCTGGGGCACATTGCATAGAAGTGCTTCAGCATGACTTGCCTGAAGAAAAATGAACTGAAAAAGTACCAGCTTGTTATGAAGTATAAAAATCATATTACTGCTCGGTTCAAATGATTCACAGAATCAGAATATGAAAATGGTAACAGAATGCAGCACACTGTCTTGCCTCATCTGCCTTAATGAAGGTACCACATGGGTCTTTTTCAATCAGAATTGTTGGCAGGGGAGAAACTCTAACCCTGGCATAAGAGGGACCCTGATGTTTTCAGAAAACACATGCATATATATATATATATATTTTTAAGACCAGGAGTGAACATGTAATGTGGCAAAACGTATGTAAACATAGTTGACAAGCACTGCATATTCAGACCATTCTCTGCCCCCATGTCTTTATTTCATGACATGATCAAGTTTCTCTTCTTCTAAGGCTTTCTAATTCTTCTGACATATAAAAGGTACTACTAGGCTTCATATTATAATTTCCATATATGAAAAAGAGCAATTTTCTGTTCACCCTCTGATCTCTTTGTCATATATAAAACAATTCTGTGTATCCTCAGTCTTCATATTCCTCTATTAATAGTTTCAGGTGGAAATCATAACTGTTGCCATTACAACCATCGCCAATGGCTTTATTCAGTGCTAAAAAGGTGGTAGAGTCAATAAAAAATAATGTTTGATGGCTAATTAAAGTATCGTGTTTGCAAACTCTTCATAAACTCATTTGATAAATGCAGAGACACTAGAAATTCAAGAATATTGTATGGATTCTATTGTGTACCTCCCAAAATATATCTTGGAGTCCTGATCCCTATAATTATGGATGCAACATGTTAATGAGGTCTTAACAGTTTACAGTGCATCCCAAACCTAACCACTTCTGAGTGATAGAAAGATTAGCATCAGAGACAAGTGAACATAAACTGGGGACAATAGAGCACATGAGAGGATCACCAAGAAGCCTAGGAATCTCAGTCTGCAGAAGATGAGCTTAGGATTTTCCCCTGGACACACAGACAAATCCAGCTTCTATAGCCCGTGGCCTGAACCCAGACTTCAAGCTTCTTAAACTGCGAAAAAATTAATTTGTTTTTGTTAAAGCCATATGCTTGTTGTGTTTCTGTTACAGCAGAAATTAAGAAACTAAGATGAGCATGTGTCTGGCTACTAGCTTAGTCAATGGCTTTGCTTCATTCATTTCAGTGCTACTTGTCAATTTCTCAAAATTGAATCATATATATGTATATGATTTGAAAATTCACAGGGAAAAATATTATGAAACCCCTTTATACATGCACAAATGCATATGTACATACATATACATACCTACATATATAAAACACACACACATACACATATATAAATGTAATCTTTAAAACACAGCTATGAAGCAAATAGTATTATTTCTTATTCCACAGATGAAAAGGCTAAAGAGGAGATAACTTAAGCTTTTCATTGTATAGCTAATTGAAAGTAAGAGAGAGAGTAAGAAAGGTGAAATTTAAACCCAAATCACCCCTGAGCCTAGAATATCCATCCACCAAAATCTTCTATTAGTTCCATAGAGAACCAATGAAAGAATGTGGATGAATCCACACAAACGCATCTCTGCTGCTGGGGCAAAGTAAGCAAGCACACACATCCACCCAAACAAATATATAGTACCAAGTCCAGTTGGATCATGCCATTGTTTTATTATTATTTTTAATCATTTTATTGAATGGACAGTGGAGAAGTGGGTGAAGGGAGATGTTGGATGGTGTAACATATCATTTTTATATAATCATTTGTACAACTTAATTTAAGCTTGTCATATAAATATTTAATCCCTACCCTATATAAATATAATTGCAAAAAAGATTATGATTTTTCATGATGGGGATAATAGTAAGGCATTTCTCAAAAGATATACAAAAGTAATAGCACTTTTGGACAGGTAATTATAAATAATCTCAAAAGTTTAAATAAAATTACTATTCAAATATCTTGAAGCATAGTTCTGTAACTTTTTTCATAACATGTCATGTCCATGAATCCTGAGTGCATGTGATATTTGATACCCAATTATCAAAATTTTCACAAATTCACAAACTAGATAGTATGAGTGAAATAAAGAGTAAAGAATCATTATCTCAGAAACAGAGTGTGATATTTTTAAATTAACCATAGAAAGATATAAATGATCAGTCTCTTTCCTAGTCATTCAAATCACCTCAAGATAAAGGCTGCTGTATAATTAAGTTGAGGAAAGTTTACTTCGCTGAGATCCATGGGGAGCAGTACATCTTTAACACTTACTGAATTTGTGTTAATTAGGTATGTATGAAAAGCACTGATGCTATTAAAAATGATTGCAGGGCTTAAAGAGTTGAAGGGGGGGTGTAAATATAATTGAGGTGAGTTTTAAGAGTCTTAGTAGAGTATCAATGACTAAAGAAAAAATTACACTTGTAATTTTATCTAACTCTTTAATAATAAAAGCCCACAACAGTGCTTATCAACACCCAGCTAAACTAACAAGTGGAAATAGGCAAACAGGAGCACATGCTAGTAACACGGTGATACAAAGGTGGTTCAAGGCACCGTCCTGATTCACTGCGAAGCACAATCCAATTACCAGGATGCCTAGCATTCGAGTCATGTAGAGAATTGTGCTGAGTCATTAGTCCTTTCTGAGCTTCTCTTTCCTTTCAGTTAAGAATCAAAGTAAAATATGTCCAAGGTGGTTATGAGGCTCACATGAAAACTCTCCAATGCTAAGAAAAAAACATAGGATATTGCTTTGTAAAGTAAAATTATTCAGAGTTAATAAGTGAATAACTGCAAAACTGGGGAGTCAAAGAATTAAATAATCCACTTAGGAATAGCCACATTTTGAGGGGTTCAAACCTATCTCCATGATCAGATTAACCCAGCGATGTGATCGACTGCAGAATGACAAGATGTGTGAATCCCTTTCCTGCTTTCTCTCACTCGTTGATCCATTCTTTTTCTTAATCGTTTTATTAGGGGCTCAGACAACTCTTAGCACAATCCATACATACATCAATTG
>NW_022111321.1:6467143-6476411 GCF_000313985.2 Echinops telfairi | reverse complement strand
AGAATATATATGCATTTGGTTATAACAAATCTATATCTATATCTTTATATTTATATACCAAGAGACACATAGAGCATGTTCTGGATCCATAACCAATGCTCATGGAAGCAGCAGTCAAAAATCCAAAGAAATATTTCACTGGGAAAACTGGCTGCACAAAGTCTCTTTGGAATGCTGAAGACCAAGGATGTCACTTTGAAGACTAAGGAGAGTATGTAAGGATGGGTTTTCTGGAAATGAAACTAGTGATACTCAGATATAGCCGAGAAAGAACTTTATATCAAGGAGCATCTCAGCTCAGTCCAATTCAAATCTATGGGTCAGATGCTAGCTGGGGGCCCCATCCAGAGTCCCACAACTGTGGGGGGAACAAAGCAGGAAAGGGAAAAGGGGGGTCTGGAGGTCACAGACCAGTTGGGGCAGAGCCCCATGAAATCATGGTCGGGAGGAACAGGACAGGACACTAACGATCCCCAGAGTTGTCAGGCCACATGGACTGTCAGCTCTGGAAGCCCAGTACAAGAATTAAGCAAGCAGGAAGGAGCAGGGAAAGAGACACAGAGGCTAGTTCTCCAATGTATCTCTTCGTAAAGGGCCACTACCCGAGGAAACATAATTAGCTATAGACCTAGTTGAGAGGTTGGTCTACACCCATCCCTCCCTAGAAGTACACCGAGTTGGTAGTGCATCTGACCCAAGTCATGGTATTTTCCATTACCCCATAGGCATGTGAGAGTTGGACGATGAATAAGAATAATTATAGAAGAAACAGCAGTCATTTGAATAATGGTACTAGTACAGAATATTAAAAGTACCAGAGTGCCAGGAAAAAAAGCAAATGTAGACCTTCCATGTTCTGAAAATATGTTACCCTCCTGAGGTAGGGGTGGGGACATTCTCACAACCTCTGAGCCTCCCTGCTCAAGGCCTTTATAGGTCAGTCCTGTGTGCTAGGCTAAATCATGCTTCCAGAAACTAATTGGATCAGCTAATTAAAAAGGCGTGTCTTTCCTTATTGGTCAGCTGCCATTTGCCAGCACAAATTCTTGCCCAACTCTCACTTGCCAATAAATATTTTCAAGGGGGCTTGAAAGTCGAGGCTACGCAACCAGTTATATAACCCCAGTTATTTCTCCAGAGTCAAGGAGAAAAGGCTACCTTACTTAGGATAAAATTAGGTCCTTCACTCCACAGAGTTCCGCCTACCGGAACAATTCCAAGAGCAATCACACTGATTACTATTTGCGAGCGTGGCATTTTGCCCTTAACTAGAGATGCAATGCTGGCTGTGAAGAACCTACAACATCTTATTCCGCTCACGTCAACTTCTGACTTAAGTCACCTCCCAATAAGCATCTTCATTGGTCTCTCCGTCCACAGCCAAATGAATGATTGCATGAGAACTTGCCTCCAAAGGGAGCCTAGATAGGTAAAAGTGAAATTTAGGATGGGGCAAACTAATCTATATCAGGCCTCTACATTTTTTCTTTTAATCTCAGTAACATTTCAGTGAAAATAGTTTTGATTAGTTAAAGTGTTGTTAGGTATTTTCCTTTGGTTTTTTATTTTTGCATCTTGAACGGTGATTAATTTGCCAGAAACACTTTCGTCAAACAAAATTTCACAGAGCCGTTCAGCTCGTAAGATAGAAGCGGGGTCCATAAAACTCAGAAGGAGGTCCTGGAGAGAGAGCTCTTCATTGGTAACCTCAATGCACCTGCAATATCCTTAAGACGTTTTTTTAATTAAAATGTTACTCCTGTTCAGTACCCATTTTTAAAATTAATATTCTCAAGAAGATAACGTCCCAAATTTCCAGAAGTTGTTTGATAGTGGACCTACTACAAAAATGAAATGAGGTTACCAAAGGAAAAACGGAAGCCACAGAAGGGGACAAGAATTAGCCCATAAATAGAACTCACTAATGTCCCTGGAGTTGGATTGACCCAGAGCCTACAATATTTCATTCTGCTGAACAAAGGGTTGCTAGAGGTCAAAACGGACTCATTGGCACATAGCAATAACAAGGACATCACTTTAGCTTGTGATTACTCCTGGCTTTAATATATTCAATGTCATCTATGTTAGTGATTTGACATGCAAATTATTTGGACCAGCATTCTCTCGAATTATGAATCATATATTCTCCTAGGCACATCTTATGTTAAAGAAATGTCTGATTTATAATTGTTTCAATTTTCTTTAAAGAAGAAAGATGAATAATGTATTTTCAAGGCACCATTAATGAGTAAAGCAGCATTTTAATTAATGTGTTTTTAATTAAGCAAAATAAATTTTCTTCACAGGTTCCTAAGTGATTTTTTTCCCACCCCTTCTAGGCTAAAGAGCAGCATTAAATGTTTCAGCCCATTAGGTTTTAAAGTTTTGAACAACTAAATAGTTAGATTCCTGGATTCATATCACATGTCATTCACTGTGGGAAATTAATAGCTCATAAGTGAAACTGATATTAAGAATAAATCACATCATATTTTCCTGAGATAAGCATTTGTAAAATATGATTTATTTTAACATCTGTCTTTTCTGCTCCAAGTGGGCATAAGCCACAAAGCAGTATAAAAGCTGCATGTGGGCCAGGTTAATGGGGAACACAAAGCCTCGGCTTCTCATTCATTTCTATTCCTTCTTCGGACCAAGACTACACTACTAAGACTCGTGACAGAGTCCATTCTAACTCACCGTGACCCAAGTTTGTCAGAGCAGAACTGTGTCCCATAGGGTTTCCAATAGTTGATTTTCAGAAGATCTTTCTTTTGAGGAAAGCCTGGTTAGCCTCCAACCTCCATTCTTTGGGCTAGTAGCCTAGCTTTTTAAGGGTTGGCCCTGCGTCAGACCTGCCGCAGACATTTGGCCTTCTAAATCATTGTTTATTTTTATTTATATGCAACATGCAACCTATGTAAAGAGGAACCAGGGTTTTATGAATGCTGGTGAGAAAAAAATTTAACAGAAAAATACACCCAGAATGAGTGCACGATAGCTTCAATAAAAGATAACCTTCTTTGAAATATAAACGGAGAGGTTTCTCTCTCTGTAGCTGGGGTCAGAACATAAGCCATGTAGACAATTGTAACAAGCCAGGAAAGCAGAAATGCCTTTGATATTGCTGGAAAACGTTGAAAGATGACTTTCGTTCTTTGTGTTAATGTTACAGATTCTGCAAAGCTGTGTTTGACCTTCAACTACCAGTAAAATACAATGACAATGCTACTACCTAAGCTGGTAAAACAAAGAATTATGAAAAGGAGTCTTTGATTTTGGGGAAGTTTTGCTGTTTCTAACCTTTGTCATGGTTTCTAAGTGAGTGCTAAAGTTTAGTGTATGTAAGGATTAACACTGCCATCACTCAATGACTTGGCATCCATTCTGGTTCATTGTCATCCCACATTGGCTTTCCAAGACTGAAAATCCTTTTAGGATCAGTCCATCTGGTCTCTCTCCATAAGAGGGACTGGTGAGTTGAATCAGTTGTGGCTAGCAGCCCAGTGCTTAACCCATAGCGCCACCTGCACTCCTTAAGGATTTGCAGAGGGTACTCATTTAAGGTTCAAAGTCCCAAGCTTCTTGTCCAAAATTCTCACTAAAAAGGTCTGGAATAAGACTTTTAATACTCCCATTATCACATGCCATTCTGAGGCAAGCAGTCTGATGGTCAAAAAGAAACTAATAATGAGTTTTGGTTTTGTTTCTAAATATGCACTTTGAAAAATATTGAAACATGCAATCGAAATGCTCAGCATAAACATGATTTCCCATAGTAGCTTCTGCCGGTGCCATAGTAATTAGGCATTGGGCTGCTACCTGCAAGGTCAGCAGTTTAAACCCACTTGCTGCCCTGCAGGAGAAAGATGGGTCTTGCTCCTCTCTTAAAGAATTAGCAGTATGGGTAACTCTTGGGGCTGTTCTACTCTGTCCTCCAGCATCGCTAAGAAGTGAACAAGACTCAATGGCAGGGAGTTTGCTTTGGTTTGGTTTGGGGCTACTGTTAAACCTGAATTAATATTTATACATAATTAATCAGCTTTCGTAATGTTGTATATATTTGCCATAAAGCCCCATGCCTAATCTATCACAAGAACATTCCTCAAGTCATTAAAAAGTTCCCACCTACAAAATTATTTAATGGATATCATTTTTCCCCTCAAGATTCCAGAGGCCTCATTTCACCACACAATGTGGCCAACGAAAAACGGACAGATTCCTTGTCATTTCTGGGTGACTTTTTAAAATGTATCTTTGAAAATGCAGAGGACTTCAGCTCCATGCTTGATGCTTTGAAATTTTATAGGCTTACCTTATATACATAAAAAAGGAATTTACAAAATTTAAAAAGTCACACAAACGTATTTTATGAAACTTATTCTTGTAACTTGTTTGTTCATTTGAAAACAAACCTTAGAGATTCTTTTTCTACGTTGGTATATTTATATCTCATTTCTTTCAGGGACTTTTATTCAGTTACATGCTATTTTTAGTTTATTTAACCCTTCCCAAATCCATAGGCAATAAAATATTCTCAATTTTATCTTATCCATTAAAATCAATGCTACAATGAATATGTGCAGACTTATAAGTCAGAATCATGTTTCAAAATTTCTATTACATGGAATTAATTCTGGGCATAAATTTTCTTGGAAAAAGGATAAGTATAATGAAGATATTGCTTTATGTTAGTTTGTAGTTACAAGATTGGAACGTAGACTCTGAAATGTTTATACGAAATTTTTGAGGAATAGTCCAGGGATTAATCCCTGTAGGTGAGTAAAGGGGAAAATATTTAACAAAAGCTGAATTGCATTAAAGTCACAACAAAGGGCTCATAAATGCAATAAATGACACTAGAATCTTCCTTTAGATATGTTCCCTACTGCGAAAAGTGGAAGGAGCACGGAGAGTGGAGTGGGCTGTCCATTGGGCTGCTGATGACAGAGCCAGGAGTTGATACCCATCAGCCTCTGCAAATGAGAAGGCTGAGGCTTTCTGCTTCCATAAAGATTTACGTCCGAAGCAGAAGGAGTATTGATAAGTTATAACTGGCTCCGGGGCAGTGGGTTTGGGTTTGGTGCAAGTGAACTGAGACTAGGAGAGGTGTTGTTGTGGACCAGTAACTTTTTCTAACATTTGCTGATCCTGACTTGTGGTAATCTATTAACTCCCTTAGTAAACTACCTAAATTGTGAGCATTTTCTGTGAATTCAGTGTAGCCACAGCAATGCATTATTTCTCTTTATTTTTCTTTCACTTTTACTCTCTCAAGTATTTGCTTGGGATAGAACCTTTAGTATAATATTGGATTGAAATAATGAGAGCAAACATCCTAGTTTTATTTCTGATCTGAAGGGAAAAATATCCGGTCACTACAAAGTATGATATTAACTGTGGGGCTATTAAAATTGCATTCTTAGTAAATTGAATTAAGGAAATGATTTTCTATTCCTAGTTCGTAAAGCGTTTTTACATTAGTTTCTTTACAGTTGTTGAAGCAACTTTGTTTTAATGGGATAAATTCCACATGATCATATTATTGAATTCTTTTTATATATTGCTGAATTTGGTTACATAGTATTTTGTTGAGAATATTTATATATGTATTAAAAAAGACAGTGATTTGTAGTTTTCTGTTTTATTTTTCCTTGTGATGTCTTTCCCAGGTGTTAGTATCAAGGTAATACTTTCATCCAATAAGTTGAGAATTGTTTCCTATTCTATTTTTAAGTGTTTGTGAAATATTGGTGTTTGTTTTTTAGCTGGTAGTTTTCCTTAAATATTTGGTGAAATTAACCCCCATGGACCACTGGTTGCCCATCAGTTTTCCATACTGCAGTGTGGCTGGAGTGTGGCTGTGGTGCTGGAAGTCTGTCACTGTATTTCAAATGCCAGAAGAGTTCCACAACATGAGCAGGTTACAGAAGAACTATCAGACTCCGAACAGACAACAAAAAGGCCTCATCTCTCCACTACATAGAAAGGAAACAGTGAAACTTCATGCATAGCTTTGAAACGTTGTCAGACAGTAAAGGCCTAATGAGTGGAAGCAGAGTATCGTTGGAGATAATGCTGGACGATGGGCCACCTGACTCAGAGGGCACAGGAAATGTGACTCCTTTTTCAGAGTGGAGTCCACTGTGGTGACTTGAATGAGTTACATACAGCATGTGGTAGTGGAGCTTTATGGGTCTTCATTTGCAGATGGGGTATGACTCCAGTTAAGTAAAACAGCTGTAAAAATCTGCTAATGATCAGAACTTGGAATGTAAGAAATATGAACCTAGGAAAATTGAAAGTCATCAAAAAGGAAATTGAATGCATAAAGACCAATAATATAAGCATGAGTGAGTTGAAATTGACTGTTATTGGCCATTTTGAATCAGAAAATACAATTTACTATCCCAGAATGACACAATTAAGAATAAGATATTGCATTCATTGTCAGAAATGACACTTCAAAATCTATCTGGAAGTAAAAAGCTGTCTTTGATGGGACCATATCGATCCCCCTTCAAAGAAATACATAAATCTGAATTTCCAATCAAATTGTATTTCTTTGAAGGGGGATAGATAGATATTTTATTGAAAATTCAAATTTATGTACCAATCACAAAGGCTTGTGATGAAGAAATTAAAGAATTATACCAATGCCTATAGTGTGATATTCTTGAAGCATGCAGTCAAGATGCATTGATAATTATTGGTGATGAGTATGCAAAATTTGGAAATAAAGAGGAAGGAACAGTTGTTGCAAAATATGGTCGTGGTGATGGAAATGAAGCTGGTGATTGCATCACAGAATTTTTCAAAGCCAATGACTTGTTCATAGAATATGCCTTTTTTTTTAGCATCACAAACAGTGACTATACACAGAGACTTCACCAGATGGAATACACAGAAATCAAAGGGAGTACATCTGTGGGAAGAGATTTAGCTGTTGATGTTGAGCTATCATCAGTATCATCAGCTAAAACCAGGCCAGGCACTGACTGTAGAACAAACTGTTAATTGCTCATATGTAAGTTCAGGTTGACGCTGAGGAGAATGAAAACAAATCCACAAGAACCAAAATGTGATCTTCAGTCTAGCCCACCTAAATTTATAGAACATCTCAAAAACAGAGTTGACATATTGAACACTAATGACGGAAGACCTGATGAGCTGTGGGAAGACATCAAAACTTCATTCAGAAGAAATCAAAAGTTCACGAAGAAGGAAAGAAGGGAAAGACCAAAGTGCATTGCAGAAGAGACTATGGAAATGTCTCTTAATTGTAGAGTAGTTAAAGCAAGGGGAAATTAAGATGTCAAAGCTGAATAGAAAATTTCAAGGAGAACCTTGGTCTGATAGGTATATTTATTGTGCTGAGCTGGCCAGTAAACACATGTGGGGTTAATAAAGTTGCAGTTTAATTGAAAGGCAAAGAGATAAATGACTCAGGGAGCCTTGCCTTTCTGTCTCTTGCTCTCTGATGATCGAACCAGTGTGCAGCTACCTTAGCTAGTTCTCTGCCTCAACTTATGAGCTACACTACCTGTGGGACACCCAACCCATGGACTATGTCGCTATAGTTTGATGTTCCTTCAAGACCTGCTTCGCCACACTACTGATGTATACATCATTTGAGCTGGGGACTGTCATACTCTGTCTGACTGTTGGTGACCTGCCCTGCTGTTTGTTGCCTGTGGCTGAACAGCTTTATTGCTCCACAGAAGACTCAGCTGTCTGCTTCTTTGACTTGCACCCAGCAGCCCTCCTGAGTTAACATACTGCCAGTGTATTAACTGTCTCTTGGAGGGGAGTTGAACTGAGCCATTTGTACTGCTCTGTGGACTAATTAGCTGTTTATTTCTTATGTTGTATCTATTGATCTATCTATATAAAATCTTAAGTGTTCTGGTTTTGTTTCTCTAGAGAACCCTTTCTAACACACTTAAGAAGATGAAGTAAAATATTATAATGACATGTGTAAAGAACTGTTAAAAAAAAAGAACTACTGTTAGAAAACCTAAAAGAATAGCATGCTCAGCACATCTGAAACTGAAAGAACACAAGAAAAATTTCAACCCCTGAGTTGTAATATTGAAAGATTCTATGGGAACAAATATTGATGATACCAGAAGCATTAAAAGAAGATGGAAAGAATACACTGTAACAAAAAGAAATAGCCAACATTCCAAATTTTCAGGAGGTTGCAAATGAACAAGAAGCTATAGTGCTGGAGGAAGAAATTCAAGTGTCACTTAATCATTTGCCAAAACCAGGGATTCAGGAATTTGTGGAATATTGAATGAAATGATGAGCACTTACTCATCTATGCCAGGAAAATTTAAAGACAGCAACTTGACCAATTGAGTGGAAGAGATCTATATTTGTATCCATTCCAAAGAAAGGTGACCCAACACAATGTTCAAATTATAGAATAATAACATTGTTCTCAGATGCAAGTACAATTTTGCTTAAAATCATCCAACAATGGTTGCACAAGTACATTGACATGGAGGTGCTAGAAGAGGAGGCCATATTCAAAAGAGGACTGCAACAACGGACATCATGGATGATTACAGGTGGACCTTGGTATAAAGCAGAAAATATCAGAAAGATGTTTACTTCTGTTTTATTGACAATTCCAAGGCTTTCTACTCGTTGGTGAGCTTGAGAAGAATGGGAACTCCAGAACCTTTCCTGTGCTCCTGTGGAATTTGTATATGGATGACAAGGCCGTTATGTGAACAGAACAAGGGAATTCTGCATGGTTTATAATCAGGTAAGGTGTGTGTCTGGGTTGTGTTTTCTCACCATATTTAGTCCATCTCTAAGGTAAGCAGATCATTAGAGAAGCTGGCTTATATGAAGAAGAATGTGTTGTCAGGATTAGAGGAAAGCTTATTAACATCTTGTGATAGGCGGGTGACACAACCTTCCTTGCTGAATATGAGGAGGACTAGAAGCACTTACTGATGACATTAAGGACTGCTACTTTCAGTATGGATTATAACTCCATCGGAAGAAGATAAAAATCTTCAAAATTGGACCAATAAGAAACATCACAATAATGGAGAAAAGATTGAAGTTGTCAAGGATTTTGTCTTGTTTGTTTCCATAAAAATGCTCATGAAAGCAGCAGTCAGGAAGGCAAATGACACATTGCATTGGGTAAATCTGTGGCAAAGACCTCTTTAGGGTATTGAAAAAGCAAAGATGTTACTTTTAGGACTAAGGTGAACCTGGCCCAAGGCATGATATTTTCTATTGCCTC
>NW_022111321.1:6464429-6466437 GCF_000313985.2 Echinops telfairi | reverse complement strand
TTGCCCTCCTTCCCTGTTCCCCCCTCCATCATGAACCCTTGATAATGTATAAATTTTTATTTTATCATACCTTGCACTGCCCGACATCTTCCTCCACCCACTTATGCTTAGTTTTAAACATTGTTATGTCAAAGCTAGAGGAAATATTGCTAGATTATGAATTATATTCTGGTAAGCACATCCATTCTGGTATTTCAGCTCCATGCCAAAGATATAATTAGATATTTTCCTCTGACAAAGCTGGAGAACAGGGTTGGCCATATGTCCATTAGGCTTAATGTCTAATGTTCGCACCTCGATGAAGGAGGGGGTCATGTGTTGAGCTTGTAACCACGATGTCAGCAGTTAGACCCACTACTCACCCTGTAAATGAAAGATTTTTCTAATCTGTTAAAGCTTCTGAGATTAAAGTCTCAGAAACCACCCGAGGCAATTCGACCTTGGCCTCTGAAGTTGCTCGGCATAGGAGTGGAATCCACAGCGGTGAGGGTGGTTTTTGGTTTTTATCAGCTCCGTTGTGTTTGTTGCTGTGGAAGGTAGGTGCCACCGAGCCGGGTCAGACTCATAGAAACCCCATGCGCCACAGTAAGAAACATGGCCTGGTCCTATGCAGGTCCCGCAATTGTTCTCCTTCTTGAACCCGTTTTTTGCAGACACGGAGTCAAGCCAGTTTGTTGAATGCTTTTCTATTGTTCGTTGTCCCACTGCTTTACTAAGCTTGATGGCCTTCGTCGATGACTGGTCTCTCCTGACAATAAAACCAATGTACATAAGGTACTGGTAAAATTCTTCAGTTTCTTTATCTAAAGCAATAATTTCTGATTCATAAATTTGAAAAAGTCACACTAACTGTTCTTGCTTTTGACTATATAAGAACTATCCTATTCCTGACAGAGTTTAGTTTTAAAATACTCTTTAAATGTTCTTTTCAATGATGAATGGGATACCCTTGCTTTACAGTTTTTCATTCCTAGTGAGATAGTTAAGGTTTATTGGGCCAACCTGGCCGATAAACACATGTGGGGTTAATTGAAGAGCGGAGAGATAAATGGCTCGGTGAGCCTCGCCTTTCTAGTTCTCGGGTCTCTTGCTTTGTGATGGTCGGTCCAGGGTGCAGCTACTTTAGCCAGTTCTCTGCTTCAGCTTGCAAGGTTCACTTCCTGCAAGGCATCCCATAGGAGAAGCCACATGGACCTACCCTCACGCATCCCTGGGTGCTGTAGAACCCATGTGGAGACCCTACCAGTGCTGAGATGTTCACACATTCATGATTCGGCTTTCCTCCTGCAGTCGGCATCATTGCATCTGTTTTGTGAGATGGAGGAGGCACTTTGTGGATTGGTGTCAGACATATGGGTTAATGTTGGACTTTGGGTTTGGGCAGCACTGGGTTGGGATGTTTTCTTGATGTGTACTTATCCTTTATATAAAATTCTCTCCTACACATATGAGCTTCTGTGGATTTGTTTCTCTAAAGTACCCAGACTAACACACCTAGCTTAGTAGACAATATGATTTTCCAATTCGAAATGGATACTATTCACCTATTTTAGCTCATTTAAGCCTAAAATAACAACCTGTATGTGTTCCATGTAATGTCTGATGGCTTCCAATTTTCCTACCTTCATGCTTCATACATTCCATGTTCCGATTATACATGAATGTCTTCCGTTCTTCTTTTCATTTAGAGTTGGGTCACATTAGCAAATAAAAGTCCTGAAAGCCTTGCCACATCCATGGAATTAAGGTTGACTGAACTTTGAAGAGACAGCTCTTCCCTGGTCGGTTTTGAATGGCTTCCCACTAGAGGGCCTCACCTCTGGCATCGTATCAGACAAGGATCTGCTGCCATTTAAAAGGCCTCTTATTTTCTTAAGAATAATCCCCAGATTAATAAATAAATCATCTTCTTAGTCTGTTTAGAATAGCGCTTCTCAACCTGTGGGTCGCTATCCTTTGGGGGTCGAGCGACCCTTTCACAGGGGTTGTCTGATTCATAACAGTAGCA
>NW_022111321.1:6456262-6464272 GCF_000313985.2 Echinops telfairi | reverse complement strand
TGGTTGATCCTGCTGGAACTTGAAATAGAAGTGGCATAGCATCCAGCATCACAGCAACATGCAGGTCACCAGTGCAAGATAAAATAACAGCAAAGTAGTGGATAGATATCATTGTTGTTGTTTCAATATGGTTTGGGCAAAGACATAAAAGTCTGGTTTGTCTGAACATTAGGTCTGGTCTCTTACCTTATCCTTTTATATAGGATGAGTTAGAGTCATAGTGAATGCACTTATTTGCCCAAATTCTCACATAATTAATAGCAGAAAGAGAACTTAAAACACTGGGCACTTTATTTCTATTCAAGAGCGCTTTTCACTTCCTTGTTTCTTCCATATACACACTCAAAAAATTAGAGGACTTTAAAATTAAATGAAAATAAAGCACTTTGAAGAAAGCACTTCTGAATTACATTTATAAATAATGATCATAATTAAAATGTAGTCATTGTTACAGAAGTTCTCACTTAAAAACTGGAATCAGCTCCAAGTTTAATAAAACCAATGCATTCAAAAGTCAATATGGACTCTATTGATGAGCTCATTAGAAGAGGAGACTGAGTTATAAAGATCCATCAACAGCTGTTCAATGCAGGATTTCAAGTGGACACCACTGGCCCTGCTTCAGTACACTAATCTATAGGTGTTCTGCCTCAAAATTATCCACAGTGCTCAAATTTTATTTCTTCCTGAATTAGCTACTCTTTCGTCAGCATTTCCTGGGTTTTTAATCAAAAATTTCTCTTCTGTTGATCTGTAACCTGCTTATTGACCCTGAATATATAGGCAGCACTCAGATATGACTGAAATTGAAAGCTGTGGGAGGCAGCAAAGTTGGATCGTTTTTATTGAAGCACTCAGATGATTAAACACATGACCCTGTGATTTATAATAGCAGTTATATATAAGCCAAGGGATTTTGTACAATTGGATAGATTTCACAAACACTCTCAACATCAGAACTCACAAAGGCTGCCTTTTTCTACTAATCATTTTAAGTGTTGTTATAAAAGACAAATTACATTAAGATTAACATGCCAGATTCCAACTCTAAACTTTTTATATACCAGGGAATAAGTTCATAGTATTTTTCTGAAAAGCCACACTTCCAAGTAGAAAACTGAACACAGTGAATAAATAAACAAGCAATTTTCCTAAATTAATATGTAATGGGAGTAAATTAAAAATGAGTTTATAGGAATGGGAAAAGTACCTGCAAAGGAAGGGTGCACTGTAAATGGAAAACGAACAAAGTGATCCTTTTGGGAAACAAACAAAGAAAAGAAAATCATTCATAATTATAACCTAGAATAAAATATTTTTAGCCCCTTCCCATATATTATTGCCTTCCAAAAGAAGATAAATACAAGAATATGTTTTCCATAAAAGTAATATTATAAGTTATCCTCAGGTACTCATGCCAATTCCCAAAGATGTTCAACTTAAGATGAAGCCAAAGTTACTCTACACTTACAAGTAAAAAGACAGCACTGCTGTAAAAATAATTCATTTTATTTTAAATATTAAGAAGTATTTATGCTTATTGCACTATCCAAAAATATAGTGGAAATAAGGATGAACAGATGCATGCTATTATTTTTATTTATTAAATGAACGGTGTCCTGTTTTGTTGCAAGAGAATTGAAAAAACAATAGCCAAATATATATGAAAAACTCAAGTGCACATCAATAGATGAAGGTATGAATCATATGTGGTACTTTGGAAACAGATAACATGTCACTTAAATTTCACAAGATCATAGTTGAAGGCGAATTTTTCTCCAGAAGGAATATGCTGAACTTCTCAACCATATTTGATTTACATAACTCATACGATGAGATTTTAAACTTGATGTTGATGTAAGGCTTTGGGGATAATGGGATCAGGTGTACATGTGTTAAGGACATACCTTTGGGGACACACAGGTAGCACAAAGGGTTAAGCATTGAACCACTAACCACAAAGTCCAAAATCACAACCCCTCTGCAGGGGAGAGCTACGGCTCTCTGCGCCTATGAAGATTTCCAGTCTCAAAAGAAGAGCCAATACCAAGGGCTCCAGTAGAAAGCAAATGTTTCGAGAATGATGATGGCAACACATGTCCAAATGTGCTTGACACACAATGGATGGATGGTGGATTGTGATAAGAGTTGTACGAGCCCTCAATAAAATGAGTTTAAAAAAAACAGATTTAGAGTCTCAGAATCTCTGAAGGAGCCATTCTCTTCTGTCCTATAAAGTTGTTATGAGTCAGAATCAACTTCTTTTCAGTGGGTTAAGGAGGGGGAATATAATGGTTTGCAAACTTATTCCCCCCAAAAAAATATGTAGCATCAGTCCCAAACAATATGCCACTTGGGACATCACTTATCTGTCCAATTGTCGTACTGTGGTGGATTGTGTGTTCCTGTGATACGGAAAGCCATGCCACTGGCATTTGAAATGTGAAATGAAGTGGTTTCAGTGGAGCTTCTGGACTAAACAGAATACAGAGAAGGACTCCGCTGCCCACTTAGGAGGAAGTAGCCACTGAAAAATGTACGCATAGCTTTGAAACACTGCCAGGTACTAAAGACCTCCTGGATGAAAGCAGACCATTGATGGAGATAGTGCCAGAGGCGGGCCCCTCTGGTCAGAGGACACTCGAAATGCGACTGAAAAACAGCTGCTTTCTCAAAGTGGAGTGGACCTTTGTGACATGAATGGAGTAAACCTTGTAAGAGTGGAGGCTGGGGGGGAGAGAGGGACCAGACCTCAACCGGGTGCACCAAGACTTTACCCACATGAAGCAGTAAACCAACAGAGAGGTTTGTGGGGCAGCCCCAATCTCAGCTACTTGCCACTCTCCAGAAGAATGCATGACAAAGGACAGCCCTGCAGATAAAGCTCAGGGAGAGGAGCAGGTCTGCTCAGAACACATGGGAGCAAACTAAGTGGGAAAGGGGGAGGGAGGAAGAGAGAGAAAGAGAGAGAGAGAAAGAATGTTGTCCTGGCCCACCAAGTTTCCCAGAAATGATATTCCTGCTCAGAGCACCCAATGGACAGAGAGGACCATAGGTTCGACCTCACCATGAGACAACATCCCCTTATTGACCCACAGAACTACTGGGGCAGCACCAGAGACACAGTGTAGGAATTGTGTCCAGTGTGACCCACCCCTCCACCAGGGCATAACAGGAAGGGAGCTAAACAGAGCAGCAAGGGGAGAAAAGCAATGAAGTGCCTGAGGAATCCCGAAAATAGTTCAGATTTGTGAGCAGGGCTTGGCACCTCATCAAACCCGATCAGAAAATATTCATAAGGGTTATCACACAGACCTAGAAATATTTATAGGTTTTTGTTTTGCTTTTGCTTATTTTCTTCTTGTTTGTTTTTTTTCACATCTATCTACATAAGATAGAAAGGATAAACAATTCCAAGGAGAAAACAAAGGGACTGTCAGTTCTGGGGATACATGGGACAGGAGGTGGTGGGGGAAAGGGAGGGATGAGCCAACAAACCCAGGGATAAGGGAACAACAAGAGATCCAAAAGCAATGGCGAGGAGGGCGTAGAATGCCTGATGGTGTTTGACCAAGTGCAATGTAGCCGCAGGGATTACTGAATGCCGAATGAAGTTCAAACATGATAGTGAGACAAGAGGAAAGTAAACGGAAATAGAGGAAAGAACTAGGAGGGAAAGGACATTTATAGATGCCTAAATAGGTACGTACATATGTGAATATATTTATATCTGTGCTATAGGGGCACAGATTTATGTACATATATTTATATGTTGAGTATTAAGGTAGCATATATACATTGGGCCTCTCCCTAAGTACTCCCTCAATGCAATAACACTTTGTTCTAATAAGCTGGCATTTGGTGATGCTCATCTTCCTGACATGATTGCTGAAGACAAAATGGGGGTATAAGCAAATATGGTGAAGAAAGCTGATGGTGCCCAGCTATTAAAAGATATTGCATCTGGGGTCTTAAAGGTTTGAATATAACCAAGTGGCCATCTAGCTAGGAAGCAACACATGAGAGGAGCATACCAGCCTGTGTGATCATGAGGTGTTGACAGGATCAGGTATCAGGCACCAAAACAAACAATCCTATTGATGCGAATAAGGGGGGTCAGAGTAGAGACTCAAAGCCCATCTGTAAACAACTGGACATCCCTCACAGAGAGGTCAGAAGGAGAGGACGAGCCAGTCAGGGTGCAGTATAGCACCTCGCAACAGCAACAAAATGCTATTTGGGAATGGTTGTCTTTATTATGAGGAATGGTTAGTGTAGGGTGAGTCATAAATCAATGTATTTTGGCATATAAAAGAGATTATACAATCAAGAGAAAAAAAGCATAAATAGGATAAAACAGAGGCTGAGCCACATATAGAGCACTCAGGCGTAGAGGCTCAGAAGGTACAAGGACTTTGCTCTAGATTTGACAGAAAAAGAAATCCTTATTCACAGCCAGCACCCTAATTTCAGGCTTCGGCTGTGTAAGTACCACCTGTCTGTCAGTTTGTCACAGTAAGGTGGCTTGCATGCTGTGATGCTGCAAGCCAGGCCACCAGTATTCTAAACACCAGCAAGGTCACCAAGATTCAATGGACCTTCCAGACCAAGAACAGAGTACACAAAGGTAGGCTCTTCACATTGAAACCCTTCTAAATAGCATCAGAACATTCTCAATATAGTACTAAAAGGTGGACTAGATTGCACATTTTGGAGAGATGAATCACTAAAACCTTTATGAACAGAAGCAAATCATCACATCTAGTGCCACAAGACTAGTGCCACAAGGTTGCAAGGCATTGAAAATACTGCTTGAAAAGAGCCGCCTCCTCCAAGGAGGGCTGAGCATAATGATGTGGACAGAGTGTTCTGGAGACCGTCATGTGTTGATGGTCACGACTGAAATTGAGAAGAAACAGCTGCAAACATCCATTACTAATTATTATTTCATGTGAAGGATGAATCAAGGAAAATTGGAAGTCATAAAAACTTGTATAGAGTTCATGAAGATCAATATCCTAGGCTTTGAGGAGTTCAAATTGACTGCTATTTGACCTTTTGAATCAGATAATAATAAGATTTTTTAATTGAGAATAACAAACTCAGGCTGAATTCAGAAGAGAATGTGGCATGAAGGACATCATTGCTGACTGAAGATGAATCTTGATTGAAGACCGAGAATACCAAAAGATGTTTGCTTGTGTTTTATTGACTATGCAAAGATATTTGACTGTAGATCATAACAAACTATGCACAACCTGTATATGGATTAAGAGACAGTCATTCTAAGGAACAAGGAAATGCTACATGATTTAAATCAGCTAAGGTGGGCATCAAAGTTGTATCCTTTCCCCATACTTATTTAACCTTTAGGAACCCCAGTGGTATAGTGATTTTTTTACTGGGCTGCAATACAAAAGGGCAGCAGTTCAAAACCACCAGCTTCTCTGTGGGAGAAAGAAAGGGCTTTCTACTCCCATAAAGAGTCACAGTCTCAGCAACTCATGGGGCAGTTCTACCCTGTCCTCTACTGTCACTGTGTTAGGCCAGATTGACTAGAGAAACCAATCCAGTGGCACTCACATATGTGTAAGAAAGAGCTTTATATCAAGAATTGATTATATATCAGGAAAACACCACAGCCTAGTCCAACTGAAATCCATAAGCCCAATACTGATTCATAAGTCCTTCTTCAGACTCACCCAGCCACAGGCAATGATGCAGAATGCAGGAAGATCACAAGCAGGTGGGTCTACAAAGTCTTGTGGATCAAATGGTGGTGAAAGCATCTCCAGGGCTCTGGCAGCAACCAGGGTCAGCCAGCAGGAAGGTGAAGGCAGAGGGCGGGGGGGTGCGAGGTTCCCAGGAACCCCCTTATGAAAAGGCCATGCCCACAAGGAGTCATCATTAGGCTATGACCTGATTGACAGGCTAAACCCCAACACTGCACTACTATATCTCTTCAAGTGGACATGAAATTATGTAATGACAACAGTTACTATGGGTCAGCATAGACACAATGTCACTGGGTTTGGTTTTGTTTTAGTATTCAATCTGTATGCTGATCAAATACTCCAAGAAGATAGAAAATATGAAGGACTTGGCATCAGGGTTAGAGCAAGACTTATTAGCAACTGGAGATACGCAGATGCACAAGCTTGCCTACTGGATGGGAGAAGGACTTGGAGCACTTACGATGAAAATCAAGGACAGCAGTCTTCACTATGGTTACAAATCCATGCAAAGAAGAAAGACCAGCAGACAACGTCATGATAAACTGAGAAAAGATTGATGCTGTCGGGATTTCACTTAGTTTGGATCCCCATGTAAAGCTCATGGTAGCAACAGGCAAGCAATAAAATTATGTAGTACATCGGGTGAATTTGCTGCACTAGACCTCTTTAAAGTGTTGAAGAACAAGCAGATCACTTTGATGACTGAGATGAACCTGAACAAAGCCATGGCATCTTCGTTTGCCTCATATGTTTGCGAAATTTGGAGATTGAAATAGAGAGACCTACAGAATCAATGCAGTGGAATTATGGCGATGGCAAAGAATCTTGAAAGTACCAAGGACTGCTGAAAGAACAAGCAAATCTGTCTTGGAAGAAAGAGAAAGGTCCTCAAGGAGATTGATTGTATATTTTTGTGGTAGCAAATTGCCATCGTCATCTCCCATGGAGTCTCTCATGGGTTTGAACTGTTGACCTTTTAGTTAGCAGTCAAGCACGTGATCATTGCATCACCAGGGCTGGTATTTCTCCCTCCTGTTCAAAAGAAATGGCAGCAAGACTTCTGAATTATCATCCAGTGCTTCTGGAAGAGATATAGCACACATGGGTGATTTCACAAGCAGAATTGATTTTCTCAAAGTTAGGAAGCTATTGTAGATGTTGTTAAGGGCTGCCTTGTTGAGTCCAACTCAGAGACCCAAAGTCTAACAGGATAAAGTGCTGCCTGGCTCTGGGGCGTCCTTACAATTATAGTTATATCCGAGCTCAATGGTGCAGCCCCTATGACAGTGCATCTCCTTGAAGGTTTTCCCTATTTCCACTGACCCTCCACTGTACCAAGTATGATGTCCTTTCCCAGAAACTAGTCTGTCATGATAACATCCCCATAGCACATAATCAAAGTCTTATGCTGTACTCGCATATGGAGAGCATACTGGCTCTACTTTCAGGGTACCCCATGAATAGTAACTCAGGACCACCAAGTACTTATGATTGTCATGCTCTCTTGATTTCATATGACATGTGTTAGTCTAGTAGGCATGAGCCTGCCTTTGCAAATGACTGTTATTTATTAAAAAGTTTCACTGTACCTCTCCTCTCTTTGTTTGTGTAAACAGTACCATCTTTCTCCTGAGGTACAACTGGTGGTTTGGAACTGCTGGCCTCATCATTAGCCATTCAATGCAGAACGACTAGGCCACCAGGTGCCCCCAAAAGTCTTTACATTGTTAAAAAGCAACAACGTCAGCCTTGAGGACTACAGTGTACCTTACCTTAGGACATGGTATTTTCAATTACTTCATAAGCATGCAGAAGCTGAAAAATGAATCAGAAACACTGAACTAGAATGGATGCGTTTGAATTAAAATGTTGAAAAAATTACTGAATATACCACATCAGAAAAACAAAGAAATCTATCTTTTAAGAAGTACAGCTAGGATATCCCTTTAGAGGTGATTATTGTGAAACTTTTGTTATTAGGAGGAGTCCATCCCTGGAGAAAAACAACATGTTTGATAGAGTTAAAGGCAGAAAAAATGAGATGGTGTAGTAGACTAGACTAGAGTCTGTGTAGACTAGAGAAACAAATTCATACTCTCATATGTGTAAGAAAGAGCTTTATATAAAAGAGCAGTTGAACATTAAGAAAACATTCCATCCCATTTCAGATCAAGTCCATAAGTCCAATATTAGTCCATATATCCAATACAAATTTATAAAACCCTCTTCAGACTCATACAACACATGCAATGATGCTGAATGCAGGAAGATCACA
>NW_022111321.1:6444907-6456104 GCF_000313985.2 Echinops telfairi | reverse complement strand
TCCATTTGTCTTGTCAGTTGCAATGTCTCCCAGGGAGTGAGCCAAGAGAAAGAGGTGTCTCCCACCTCCAAGGAGGAAATACAGCAATTCCCAGAATCCTCAGGGGAAGGCCATGCTCACACAGAGGCCTCATTGGCTATGCAATGATTGGCAGGCTAGACTCCACCCCTTCACTGAGAATCCTCTGAATTTGGAAACAGATTATATAACTACCACCGATGGATTGACACAGCAGCTGTCACAGTGGGTGCAGACACCGCGATGACTGTGAGGATAGGAGGGTGTTTTGTTCTGTTGCCCACGGGGTTGCTATGCGTGGGAACAGACTTGAGAGCACCTCATTTGCTCTGTGCTGTCATGATCCCAGCCCCGAAGGTGACCGGAGAACAATGAATTGAAGGAAGCATCATAATACGGCAAGTATTTTCTTAATGTGATATCACCTTGGGACATCGTATAGTCTGACGCTATGCTCGAGCTGTCATACGTTTCCCATATTCCCACCACTCAGACCTCTTCTCTACACTGATGTCAAAGTAGGGTAGGGAAATATGTTTGTAAATGTTGTCATGGTAATTCTTCACAAAGTAAACGGTCTCTCTGCTTCCTTAATACATTGAGATCCTGTTTTATCCATGAACATCCCCAGAATGCCATCCCTTCCTCTTATTTACTCAGCTACGAAACCTCGAGCAGGTCACTTATCTCTCGAGGCTAGAGTTTCATAACCTATGAAACGTGGGGCCAGACCTCAGCCTCGTTCCAGCTGTATGTTCAGTTGATCCAACCACAAAATTCTTTACCCGAGCAGACCTGTACCACCTTTGAAACTTCTCTGATAAAGCAGCTAGAGTCTCATAGAGGAAGATTGAGAAAGAGCTATGTTTTAAATAATCTAATTAAAATTTTTGAACTATGAAATTTTAAAAATTAAATATTTAGTGTTTAAAATTATACCTTTGAAGAAACAAAAGTTTCACAAACGAATGAAGAATTATGTCAACAGTCTTAGAAAACTCATTGGATTCAGTGAAATAGCTTGCTAGATTGGGGCCAATATTTTAGAAAACATACAAACACAGGAAAATTTCATTTAAAACTTCTTAAAGGCAAATGCATTTTCACTAGATAAGTAACAAGGGGAATACATCCATGTGCTTCTATTTTAGCTAGGGACATCTGATTGTAACTCTAAGAATTCTAAATCAACATAAAAAGTTAAACAGGGCATATTACATTTTTTGAGTTCAGCAGGACTTGAACTCCTCTTTTAGACCAGTCCCTTGTGTCATATACACGTTATAGCATCCTGGATACCTCCTTCACAGGAAGACTTCTGCAAGGAGCACTTGTTATTTCCCAGTGTTTGTGCTCAGTATCAAATTCTCTTCTTACTGGGGCTAGAATGCAGAGGTGAGAGAATTCACTCACCTTTCTACACTCTTGACTGCAATACACTTTCTGTAAACATAATGGTCTCACAGCACTCAGCAGAAAATAAACAAGGAACTCATACTTAGTCTCCAACCTCTGGGGAGTTCCAGAGAGCTAGATGATTTTACATATCATAGAAACTGTAAGTATTTGGAGGCAGGCACCAGTGTAGTGACCTTCCTGAGGTAGCTAGAGATTAAATAACAGTTTATCATAGGCACAGGAACTCCAAGCGGAAAAGAAAAACCAAAAACTGCTTCTACAGACACCTATTAATCCTCAGGAGTATATTTTCACTGTAGTGTGCAAACAATTTAGCTGCTGACACCCAGTTATGTTAATGCTGGGGATGCAGTTAAATCCTAATGTGTCACTTTTAACTGAGAACCTATAGTTTTCTTTCCATGCTACCAGAAAGTTCAATTTGTCACCGGTGGGGAAAAAAAGAAAAGAGAATCTTTGGGCCTGCAGCAACAGACATTAATACATTGAACAAATAGTCATTCAATAGGTACTGGCTTTTAAATACTAGGCTCTGTGAATTTTTGCCAAGATCAAACTAGGTAAAGGATAAAGAATATACATGACTTTGTTAGACTCCTGAGTAAAATGTATACTTATAGTCATAGCATCATAGAACTTTACAATCATTTTCTAATATATAATTCACTAATTCTTTGGGCAGCGAATATTTCAATGTTTATTCCCATGTATTTTCTATTCATCTTTCTTGGATTATTTTTATTTTATTTTATAGGTCTACTAAAAAGAAATATGCCTCATCCCATAAAGAGGTATACATATCCAAAACTGATAATGAGTTTTACTGAGTTTCCTGAAAATAATTTTTGGAAATGCCCAATTTAAGAGCCTCGAATCTACCAGATCCACCTGAATACCATGGAGCTACTGTCTGCAGTGTCGGAGCAGGAAATATGATCCGAGCCATTTCAGTGAATGGTGAAAATTGAAGCTCTTGTATTTTACATGATTTTGCTTTATTGAAATAATGAGAGGTCTTCTCAGTGCTATTATGATACCTATGGTATTATACCTATGTTCTGCATGAGAACTGGGGTCACTTCAACAAAACCAATTAGTCTGCCAGTCAGTTCAATTAAAACATCCAAAGACCTGAGAATTAGCAGCTACTCATTTTTTGTCAACTCACCCAGGCTATCTGGTGAAGCCAATTCATATTCTGTGCTAGTGCACTGCCAACATCATTCTCAGAATTGTAATCGCTTATGAAACGGTAAACAGACCACGGTCCCTTCAGCATCTCTAGTCACAAGTCATTTACTGAAGTGACAATCGCAATAAATTACACACTTTCCAGCTTGTAGGCTCTGTCATGTCAAAGGCAAGGCTTTAATACCTGGTTAACATTTGCCTTTGATTGAATTTCTACCATGTTCAGGGGACTCCAGGGAGTTAGAAATGGAAGTAGAAAACCTGATGGCAAAGGCTTCCACAATCGGTTGGCAGATGGGAGAAAGAAGGACAGAACTCACACACATATGAATCCCTGTAGACGAAAGGGAAGCCACACTGAAAGTTGACTCCTCTCCACAAAGGCGCGGTATCAAGGACCTGGGGACAGTGAAGGAACAAGGATGGCAATCGGAACACCTGCCGAGAGTTTGCAGGCGATGAGTTTCTTAAAAAGCATTTCTTTGGAAATTTTATTTGAAATTCCTCAAAGTTAGAAAGCATAAAAAGATGTGTTTGAGCAACACATTTGTCTGAAGGGAATTGAAAATATAATTGAGGATGTCACCAGAAATTAGGGCATTAACAATGAACCTATGTAAAAGGGTTCTAGACCTGAATGGGAATGACCCTTCATGACTACTAATCTCTGAATTGCGTGTCCTGTCTACTCAATGAACTCTGTTATTGGATGACAATATTAACCAGGTCTATTGGATAAGCACCCCGACTGACATCTCAGAAGGGGCACATGTTTGAGACTTTAACACAACAGCTAAACAGTTAATGCATCAGAACTGAGCCCATATTGTGAATAAATACATCAGCTTATTTTAATAGATGGGAATAGTAACATGTATAGATCAAAGAGATAAATAGATTCGCTAGATGGTGGGAAGAGAGATGGAGATGTTGCTGGTTGAGATGGTTACTGGCGTGCAGAGCAAAGTGATTCTACAGGTCAGCAGACGGCCAATCCTGTGGCACTTCTGAGAAGCTTTGAACTGCCAACTCTTCCAGTAGTAGCAGAGAATCGAGCCATTGCTCCTCCCAGGGACAACTGCTTAATCACTTTCACAGTCTACTGATTGTACTATATGTGGCCATGGCATGTTGTTATGATACAACCCTGAATCCAACCAAGACCAGGTAACCAAATATGAAAAGTTCCCCAAAGGAAACTTGGGAATTCTCTTTGTCTTTTTTTCTGAGCATGTGAAACACTTAATTAACACGTCCCTGGCAGGATTCAGACCAGTGCTTTACTTCTGGCTGTGAAGATATGCTACCTTCTTTGCTTCTGTACCCCACCGGAAGACATGGGTACAGAATCCCAGGGGAGGGCTTCTGAGTGACAGAACCAGGCTTCCTACCAAGGAGTTGCTCAACTATCTCTTGGAATGCTCGAGGCTGCATCCATGCTGAGTAATAACCACTGTCTTAGCAAGTGCTTATAGCACAGGGTTTAAAATGTGAGCAGCTACACAGTCTCAAAGAGAAAAATGATCAAAGTTAAAGTGTTTCCTTGCCACGCTGTATGTGTAATACATCATTTGTGATACAGGTAAGTATTCTTGATTAATTCTAAAAAGAAAGATAATATAAATTCAAACGATGATAGATACAAAAGTGTATGTGAATAAGGCCTTTCTGTGAAGCCAATGATTTTTTTAAATGTAGTTAGACAATTTCTCATGTATTCCTATAAAGATGAGCCTATAATGATTTTCCAAAGGCAGATTGATTCTCTCTTTTTTGTTTGTTAATTAATAGCTGTAAGATGTTTAAGCTATTTCAGATTTGTATTAGGGAGGATGAAGAAATATCTTTATTACAGTCTATTCTCTTCTCAAAAAATTCCTCATTGTCTTGTGTTCCACAGAAGCAAGACATATAAGAATTTGGCATAGCAAGTTCACTTATCAGAATATAAATTGACTCATAAATGTTCTTCTGATTGACAGAAAGTACCATGCCCGGCATTCAGAATTAGTGATCATGAAATGTCAGGAAATTGAATGATATTTGATGAAGGATAGATTTTTAAATTTTACTCAATTCCCACAGGGTAGAGATCATATATTATTCATCTCCTAAGAAACCTATCCCTGTGCTTTTCACGTTGTCCATACTCCTTAAGTATCTGCTTAGTAAAGCTTTCCTCTCAAAGAAGACTAACCTGACTTAATATTTTTTAGATCACATTTCCAATGAAAGTTGTATTATTTCATCACAAGAAAGCAGTGGAGAACGCTACCCATTGTAAATAAATATAATCAGAGAGTTATTAAAGCGATTGCTTATAATGATAATCATGATAAAACATCTGCCATGCAAGTCAAGACTTATTTGGCTGCACATAAATTAGAATCTCAGAACAGTTTGAAATAGGAACAAAGGTACAATCAGTAATTCACTGATCATTAACAGAAACAACATGCTAAGTTTTAGCCTTGACCCAAATTTACCACCTATCCCTTTTCCCACTGGAAATAGAGGAATTAGCATTATTAAATCCTAATTAGAATGTTTATCCTCCTCTGACCTAAGTTTTCATGCCTGCTTCCTTCTGGACTATTGACTGAAGCCAATTGACAGGTATTTCGATGAAAGACAAATCCTATACAAACCCTAGAATCCATAACATCAACCTAGTGCCTACTAGGAATGTGATACTCTGGACTCCACCCACCTTCAGAGATTGTGAATTTGTTGGTCAAAGGTGCAGCTCTCAAAAAAAAATCATTTTTGTTTTTAGAAATTCCTTCTCACTATGTGTCTGAGTTGAGCACACTGAGAAACAAATTACAAAGAGTCTTAGATATTAATCGTGTAAAAAATACAAAATTTAATGTGAGGAAATGCAGTAGTCACTTTTCAGTGTTTCCTATGCTTAGAATGTTTCCCAAATTCCACGTGTTCCTCCAATACTCAGAGAATAAATAAAAACTAAACCAATAGGTAGAAGAATCCATAAACTATTCTATTTCTTAACTCCCATTAAAATATTTTGTTTTGAACTTGCCCTGTTTTAGATAGCTACTTAAAAGATGACCATAGTTGATGGATGGCATCATAAAACACCCAAAGACAATTGTAAAATCCATATTGTTTTAGTAAACTTTCTACCATCCTAGTGTCACAATTAATAGAAAAGTAGTCATAATTTGGTAAAAAAAAAAGAAGACTTGAACAAAAAAATGTCTAGAAATTAATACTCTCCAAGATATACACCACTAACATTTTGGCCAATAGAACTTTTTAAAGTAATTACCACGGAAGCATTCCATTCCACCTACCTTAAAATAGTAAGAATTATTAGACTAAAAATAACCCAAAATAAAATAAAACTTAAAGAGACCTCAAAATATAAATAGTATTTGGGCACTGGGACTTCTTATACTAATCTGATTTGGAGTGAAATTTTTTTGTGTGCCAACATGGCACTTGTAAGAAGATATGGGTGGAGTTCAGCCTGTCGATCAGCTGCGGCTTGATGACCTCCTTGGGAGGTATGACAGAGATAAATGGCTCTCTAGAACCCGGTCCCCTTTCTTTCTGCCTTCCCCTTCCTGCTATTGAGTCTTTCAGAGAGCTGCCAGAGTCACTGCCATTAAATCTACGAGACTTTGCACCCACCGGCCTGGGATGTGCCTGCATTCTGTATCACTGCATGTGGCTTTGTGAGTCTGTAGATGGTCTTATGGACTAGTACCAGACTTATGGACTTGAGTTGGAATGGGCTGGGATGTTTTCCTAATATACAATTACTTCTTGATATAAAGCTCACAGATATGAGTGTTACTGGATTTGTTTCACTTGTCAATAGGCCTAAAACATTAGGGTCTCTAAATTTCCTAACTTCTAATTGTATAACAAATAAATATTCATGGTCTTGCAATCTCAAAGTACACAAAGAAATAGTTGTTACATGTAGTGGTGCAACCTACCTGTGGTGACATATTTTGTAAATAATATTTGAATAATTTGCTCTTTAAAATAAGTTGTGAATGATTCAATGATATTCCGATGGCATGTGTAGACATGCATTCCATACTGGGAAAAGAGAGAGTGCATAGGCAGATAGAGGAGAGGTCATTGCAAATGCCCAGTTCAAAACTATCAAATGTTTTCCCATGTAAGTCAAAAATTGCAATGAAATAGCCTCGCATGTGTACTTAGCAAGAGGGCCTAGTGGAGCAGTTGATTACATAATGGATTACTAACCACAAGGTTCTTCTACTTGTTGTTTCTTTGTAATGTGGTGGCTTGCATGTTACTGTGATGCTAGAAACTATGTCACAGCTATTTCAAATAACAGGCACCCAGTGTTCTTAATTCACCACTTGTCTGCCAGTTTGTGATACTGTAGTGGCTTGAGTGTTGATGTGATCTGGAAGCTATGTCACTGGTGTTTGAAATGCCAGCAGGATCAGCCAAGATGAACAGCTCTGAGTGGACCTTCCAGAATAAGAACAGACAACAAAGAAGGAATCCGCTCCCCACTTCTGAGGAAGCGGCTGCTGAAGTATTATACATAGCTTCACTATATTGTCAGCTACTTCAGGCCTAACAAATGGCAGGAGAACATTGTCAGAGATCTCATAGGAGTATGGGGCCCTAGGGTTGGAGGGCACTCAAAATAGGACTGAGGAGGAGCTGTTTTTGTGAAGTAAAGTTGACCATGGGGTAAAGCCTGGAGGAATGGGGCCTTGAAGATCTTCATTTGCTGAAACGGATTGGTATTGGCCAGTTTGAATCCAAAAATCATGATTAACTATGCCAGGAATGAAACAATCAAGAGGAATGGCTTTAAGTTCATTGTCCAAAAGGCCATTTCCCAATCAATCTTGAAGTACACTGCTGTCTATGATAGAATTATATCTATCTGCCTTCAAGGAAATCCTATCAATACAACTATTATGCAAATCTGTGTACAAACCATCAAAGATAGTGATGAAGAATTTGAAGAATTCTACTGAAATCTTCAGTCTGAAATTAATCAAATGTGCAATCAAGATCCATTGATAATTAGCACCCATTTGAATGCAAAAGGTGGGAACATAGAGGAAAGAAGAGTAGTTAGAAAAGACGGTCTTGGTGTAGAAATGAAGCTGGAGATTCCATGGTAGAGTTTTGTAAGACCAATGATGTGCTCATAGAAAATAAAATTCTTTAAACAACACAAAACACAACTATACACATAGACTTCACCAGATCGAATACACAGAAATCAAATGACTGCTTCCATGGGAAGAGACAATGGAGAAACTCAACATCAGCAGTTAACCACGCCAGAGTCTGACTGCAGCAGACCATTCATCACTGATATGTAAGTACAGGTTGAAGTTGAATAAAATTAAAACAAATCCTTGAGAAACAAAATTGAACCTTGATTATATCCCACCTGACTTTCAAAAATACCTCCAGAACATATTTGAGGCATTGAACACTAATGACAGAAGACTTGATGAGCTGTAGGAGGACTTCAAGTACATTATTCATGAAGAAAGTAAAAGGTCTTTTAAATGACAGGGAAGAAAGAAAAGGCCCACGTGAATGTCAGAGGAGGCTCTGAGACGTGCTCTTTATCACAGAGCAGGCAAAGTAAATGGAAGACACGAGGTCAAAGAGCTGAAGAGAACATGTCCAAGGGAAGCACAAAAAGACAGACGTGCAACCGCTGCACCACCAGGGCACCGGTGCAAGGATGAATCTGGGATCATTGGAAGCTGTCAAAAATGAAATAGAATGCATAAAAATCAATGTCCTAGATACTTATGAACTGAAATGAACTAGTAAGGACCATTTTGAATCAGACAATCATATGGATTACAATGCCCAGAATGTCACATTCATCACCCAAACAGTATTTCATGACCTATTCTATCTTGAAGTATAATGTTGCCTGTCATCGTCTAATATCTACATGCCTCAAGGAAGTCCAGTTAGTATAACTATTAGCCAGAGTCACACACCAACAACTAAAGCAAAGATGAAGAAATCTACAATCTCCGGTCCAAAATTGATCAAACACACAATCAAGATGCTTTGATAAGTATTGGCAATTGGAATTCCAAAGTTGGAGTCAAAGAGAAAGGGACAGTACTTAGAAAACATCATCTTGATCATAAAAATAAAGCTGTAAATCACATGATAGAATTTTGAAATACCAACGTTTTTCTTTATTGCAATTACCTTTTGCAACAACATAAATCACATCTGTACAGCTAAACCTCCCAGATAGAATATACAGAAATAAAATTAACTACCTATGTGGATATGAACAATTAAGAAGCTCAATATTAGAACACTTGAAAGGAGACCAGAGGTTGACTGTGGAGCTGATCATTAATTACTCGTGTCTAAGTTCAGATTGAAGTTGAAAAAATTAAAACAAGTCCATGAAGACTAAATATATCCTGTGTATATCCCACCTGAATGTTGAGAACACTTCAAAAGGAAGTTTGACACATTGAATACTATTGACAGCTCTGATAGGTTGTACAAGGACATCAAGGACGCAGGCAGAGGGCATCAATTTCATGAAGGGGAATATAATATCTGATAAAAAGAGAGATGGGGAAAGGAGAGAAGTAAGCTAATGGGAAAGTCAATAAGTTGTTAAAGTTATGGAATACAAAAATTATGATGTGGAAAACTCCCACTAATTTACACTCAGGAGTTTTTTTGTTTTAAAGGAACATCACCATGAAGAAAGCAAAGGGTTATTAAAAAGATAAGAAAGGAAGGAAAGATTCAAGTAGATATCAGAGGAGACTCTGAAACTTGTTCTTTCGCTACAAAGGGCTACTAGAGAAGAGAAAATATAATATGAAATGTGAAAAGACCTAGAGGTAGAAATCCAAAAGAGAACACTCTCAGCATATATCAAGCTGAGGGAACTAAGAAAAATGGAAACCTCTAGTTGAAATATCGAAGGGTTGTATGGAAAGGTACTGAAAAGTGCAGCAAGTTTCAAAAGAAGATGGAATGAGTACCAAGAATCACTGTACCAAAAAGAGTAAGTCAACATTTAATCTTTCAGGAAGAAACATATGAGCAAGAACCAGGGATACTGAAGGAGACAGTCTAAGGTGCTTCAGGCATTAGCAAAAACAAGGCTCCAGGTGTTGACATAGTACCAACTGATCTATTTCAACAAGCTGAAGAGGCATGGGAAACACTCACCTGTCTGTGCAAAGACATGCGGAAGACACCGAGCTGGCCAACCAACTGAAAAGCATCCATATTTGGACACACTGCAAAGAAAGTTGACCCAACAGAATATGGAAATTCATGAATAATATCATTAATATCTCATAATATCATTAATATATTTGTCATGGCCTCATCAAGGTACCTTCTAAAAAAAATGCAAGTCAAATTTTTTTTCTGAAGATAATCCAACGACAAGGGTTACAGCCAGAGAGAGTTACCAGAAATTCAAGCTGGATTCAGAAGAGGACGTGGCATAAGGGATACCATTGCTGATTTCAAATGGATGGTGGCTGCGTTAAACTGGAGGTGGCCATATCTGACCCATTCTGGCTTCCCTACTGCCCCCAAGCTGGGAAGGGACAAGCCTACCCACTCGATTCTTCTATACCGATTCTGACCACACCCATTCCTCTCGTGGGTAGGATTCAACTACTTTAACAACGGGGCTCTGCCCTATTTTTATGTATACAAAAGGACATTCTAAAAGTAATTTTTTATTTCATGCAGTTAATACTTAAATAACAATAATAAAAGAGGTGTACAAAACTGGATTATACGAGTTTTAAAATATAAATGAAAAAATATTAAATAAGGACCCAAAACAATAAATGGATTACTTAAGATATTTCCTTATTGATTGGAATCTTCACTTGCAATACCCTTCACTTTTACCTGAGCATCCTCGGCTGTATGATTTATCTTTAACCATCTTTTAATGGTAGGGGTAGGATCTAATCCCTGTAGAAGCAGGCCAATTAAGCAACGATTATTGTATTTGATATCTTATAAAAATTTGAGACTTCTCTCAACACGTTATGTTTATCATTGAAAATACCCTTTCTGCTTCTGCTGAACTTAGAGCAATTGTTCTGACAATATTTTTAGCTCATTGAACACTTTAATATTGCATAACTCACTCATAAGATCGCATGGAAATATGAGGGGCAACACAGAGCTGAAGTGAATGACAGGTGTCAGCTTCTGGTTGTTTGGCACTTTTTCTCCTGTTACTGAAGAGTAACAAATGCAAAAGAATAAAAATGTAGTATTTTATTAAAAGTATAATGAGTTTTATAAACTAAATATTAAAAAAATAGTTCTGTCTAGTTTTTTATACTTCTAGATGGAATGAACATTACTACAGGTGCTTAGGATATGCTGCTGTGCAGGTGAACATTAAAAAGAGAAAAGAATGTCAATTTATGATTTCCACATTGGGTGGCCGCCCGACCACCCGCTTTGTGAGAACCCTGAATACAAGGGCCATTTAACAACCAGTTCGTAAAACTCAACAAAAAACTAGGTATCGGTTCTGCTGAAGTGCAAGGAA
>NW_022111321.1:6442521-6443603 GCF_000313985.2 Echinops telfairi | reverse complement strand
CCACTTATGAGGAGTTGGACACTGAAAAATGTATGGACAGAGCGAAAACATTGTCACATACTGAAAACCTAGGAAAACAAGCCAAACATCTTCAGAGTCAATGCCGGAAGATGAGCCCCTCAAGTCAGAAGGAACTCACACGAGAACTGAGCAAGAGCTGCCTTTTCAAAGTAAAGTCGAGCATAGTGACGTGGATGGAGGGGAGCCTTGAGGTCCTTTACTCGTGGGTGGGGAAGGACTCAACATTAGCGGAAACAACGGGAAATATCAATGAATAATTAGAACATAAAAATTGAAAGTTGTGAAAAGTAAAATGGAACACGTAAAAAAGCAATGTTGTAGCCATTGGTGAGCTGACATGGACAGGTACTGGCCGTTTTGAATCAGAAAACCACACACTATGCTCAGAATGAAACAAGCAGAGGAATGGCATTACATTCATCTCCAAAAAGGGTACGTATTTCAAAATCAATGTTGAAGTTAATGCTGTCTGTGATAGGATTATACCCATCCCAATTCCAGAAAATCCAATTTATACAAATATTATTTGAATGTATGCATATAACCAATGCTACTGATGAATAAATTAAAGAATTCTATCAACATCTCCAGATTGAAATGAGCAAGTATGCAATCAAGATACACTGATAATTATTGGCTCGTGAGACGCAAAATTTGTAAACAAAGAGGAAGAAACAGTAGTTGGGAAATACAATCTTGACGATTGAAAAGAAGCTGGCGATTGCATGATCAAATTTTGCAAAACCAGGACTTTTTCATCACAAATACCTTTCTTCCAGCAGAAAGGCAACTATACACATAGATTTCTCCAGATGAAAATCATAGAAATCAACTGACCACAGCTCTGAGAAGAAACAACGAAGAAGCTCAGGATCAGCAACAAAAACCAGGCAGGAACTGACTATGGCTCCCTCATCTGTAAATTCCACCTGAAACTGAAGAAACGGAAAGCAAGTCCACTAGCGTCACCTGAATTTCAAGACCCTCTTGAGAACAGATTGAGCATCGCACATTAATGACAGAAGACGTACAGAGCTGTAGGAGGACATCACGAACACCAT
>NW_022111321.1:6434465-6442259 GCF_000313985.2 Echinops telfairi | reverse complement strand
GTAAAGACCTAGGAAAAACATGTTCAGCATATCGTAAACTGAAAGAATTCAAGAAAAAAAAATCAAGCCTTGACATGAAATATTGAAAGATTTCATTGGCAAAATACTGAACCATATAGGAAGAATAAAAAGAAGATGGAAGGACTATAAAAAGTCACTTGAACACAAAGAACTAGTCAACATTCAACCACTTCAAGAGGTAGCATATGGCCAAGAACTAATGGAAGGAAGGAAAAAGGTCAAGTTCCACTGAAAATATCAGCCAAAAACAAGGTTCCAGGAATTGATGGAATACGAATTGAATCATTTCTAGAAGCTGATGAAGTGCTGGAAGAGCTCATTCATCTCTGCTAGGAAATACAGACGAGAGCTAGTTGGCCAACTGACCAAGGGATCTGTAGTTGTGCCCATTCAGAAGAAAAGGTGCCCCAATGGAATGCTCAAATTATAGAACAATAACATTGATATCACATGCACGTACATTTTTGCTGAAGATCTTCCGACAGTTGCAGAGTACATTGAAAGGGAGCTGCCAGATGTTCAGGCTGGGTTCAGAACAGGAAATGGAACAAAGCATATCACTGCTAATATTAGATGAATCTTGGCTGACAGCAGGGAACATCAAAAATAGGTTTATATGTGTTTTATTGACTGTGTTAAGGCCTTATAGTGTCTATTACAGTAAACTATGGATAGTCTTGACAAGAATGAGAATTCCAGACCATGACATTGGACTCATTCAGAACCTGGTCATGGGTAAAGAAGCAATTGTGGATCAGAACAAGAGCACACTGCATGGTTTAAAATCAAGGTGTGTGTATGCGTTGTATCCTCTCACCACATTTGTCCAATCTGTATGCTGAGCGAATAATCAAGGAAGATGGCTTGTATGAAAAAGAATGTGGCCTCAGGACCCCCTATATGCAGATGGCACAGCCTTGCTTGTTGAAAGAGAGCAGGGTGTAAAGCACTTGCTGACGAAGATCAAGGACTACAGCCTTCAGTGTGGATTACAGCTCAATGTTAATTACGCCAACATCCTCACAACTGGACCAATAGATAAAAAACACGATACAGTGGAGAAAAGATGGACGTTGTCATCTTGCTAGGATCTACAATCAATGCTCATGGAAGCAGCAGTTGAGAGGTCAAAGGGCAAATTGAATTGGGTAAATCTGCTGTACAAGACCTCTTTAAAGTGTTGAGAAGCAAAGATGCTATTCTGAATACTAAGATGCACGTGACCCACGCTGTAGTAGTTTTCATTGCTGCGTGTACTTGCAAAATGTGGGCAATGAACAAGGAAGCCTGCAGAAGAACTGTTATCTTTGAATGAGGGTGTTGCAAAAGAATATTGATTGTTCTGTCGGCTGTCAGAACACAAAAAGCCTTGTCTTAGAAGTATCACCAAAATGTTCTTTAGCTGAGGACAGAATGATGAGACGGTCTCATGTACAAAGTATGTGTTATCAGGAGAGACCAGAGGCTATAAAAGGACATCAAGCATGGTAAATGGGAGCACTAGTGAAAAGAGGAAGACTGTCAAGGAGACAGATTAACACAATGGCTGCAAAAATGGCTCAACGGTAACAATTGTGAAAACGCGGCAGGATTGGACAGCGCTCTGTCCGGTGGTGCACACGGTTCCTCTGTGTCAGACCTAATCCATGGGCTCCTGACCGCAAGACATGCTCAGATACTCAGATTAAATAAGATAACAATGTACTATCACACCTTGTACAAATATATAAAACCTGTTTTAATTTTTTTTTAGATTGATACTTGAAAACTGAGTTTTAAATTGTTTTTTTAGATCATTTTATTAGGGGCTCATACAACTCTTATCCAATCCATACATGCATCAATTGTGTAAGGCACATTTGTACATTCATTGCCCTCTTCATTCTCAAAACATTTACTCTCCACTTAAGCCCCTCGCATCAGGTCCTCATTTTTTCCCCTCCCTCCCCGCTCCTCCCTTCCACATGAGCCCTTGATAATTTATAAATTATTATTTTGTCATCTCTTGCCCTGTCCAACGTCTCCCTTCACCCACTTTTCTGTTGTCCGTCCCCCAGGGAAGAGGTCACATGTAGATCCTTGTAATCGGTTCCCCCTTTCCAACCCATTCTAAAGTGACTATATTAATATTTTTAATGGTCAGATGCTATTTCATTTAGAATAGATCGAGATTCATTTAAATGTATTTTCTGTTGTCTTAGACATATGTGTAATTAACAATTTTAAATATAAAACATTATGCAGCCTCTCAATAATATATTAGAGCGATTTCCTAGAAGCACAACTTATGAGTCAAAAGTAATACGTGTGTTTGGTCTTTATATATATTTCTAGTATTTTGTGTATACCTATAAATAAAATATACCCATTCTGGTACCAATCATCTTCAATTTTGTTTTTAACTTGCTAATAGAATTAGCAGACAAGAGACATGAGTATCTATCACACATAGACTCTCTCTTCAGTTCTATTGTTTGGTAATGACACAGGACATAGGGTATTAAATGTATTGGCCGAGAAGTACTATTGACATTAAGATGCTCTGAGACGGAAAATAATTCTCACTACAAACCCAGGCATTATTCTTTTTCATTTTCTTCCATTGTTTCAATGAAAACCTGGTCACAATAACATAGTTAAAAGAATGTATCAAAGAGCATAATAAAATCTAATATAATGCTAAACCTTCCAGACGAATAGCTCTATTAAGAGAATGCTTTTGTAGGTACTAAATCAATTTTACCATAATAATAAAAGCCCTTAAGTGAATGTCTAAGAAGAAATAAAATAGTATAGTAATCAGTATCAAACTAGATTCACTTGAAGTCAAATCACTATCTACATTTTGAATGAATGAACCTCATTCTGTCACAGAGGCACAAAATAAATATTTCTACGATATTCTTTTAGCAAAGTTTTATTTTATAATTTTTAAAATCCTCTGTTTCTTTTAAAGCAGGATTTTCAATAGAAATAAACATTTTTCTAATACTTTTTCTTTAAAAAAAAATCCACCTACCTGCTACTTTTCTAGAAGTTTCAAGTCTTCATCTGTTTTTGACAATTTGGGGGACTGCATATTTTGACAGCACTGTCAAAATGAAATGCCCCCAAGGATATCATTATTTCTAGACATGGAGAGAAAACATCATGCTTCCACCCTTTCAAATGTGTGCATGTGTATTTTGAGAAGGAATGATAGTACTACATGGAAAATACCAATTTTCTAAGAGTTATAATAAAACATCTTTGTTCATGACTATCCACTTAAACTGAGCCTATGTCATCAGTTGGTTCTGACGCATATTGATTGTTGATGTTATCTAGGATTCCGTTCTTGACTTTTGTTCTCATCAGGCAATAACCACATGTAAATTTCATCAGGTGCAAACTAAATGTTGCAAAATGAACTCACAATCCCTTTAATCATAACCCCTCATAGCACATACAAACCATGCTCCTCTCCCAAGATTGTGTTCTTGAAATTTTACAAAACTATTAAAAGAAAATCATCCTAGGCCTCTTCCTTAAGCCCAGCACTTAATCAGTTGCCAAATCCTATTGATTCTATATCTTAAGTTCCCCTTTAACCATCTCTTCCCCATTCACCCTTAATTTAGATCTTGATTGCTAAATAGCCTTGTAAGCTTTTTCCTTAAAAAGATGATAATCTTCCCATCTAAGATTTTGTCCTCCCAAATCAATCCTCCTTAAGGCTATCATAGGATCCTTGTTAAAATACAGATCTAATCATAAAACTAACCTTCTAAAAAGTCTAACCATAAATTTTCAAGACTCTTTAGCTTGAATTGAAGTCTCCATATGTTCTGGTTCCTGCCTACCCTGCAGTCTTGATCCTATAATACCGTACCACATATATTCTCTAAGGTAGTCATTCAGAATTTCTTGATTAGGACTGAATGTACCAAGTCTTTTCCCATGTCCATTCCTCTGTGCATGCTATTTCCTTCAGCATTATCTTTATGTCTTGCCTACAAAATATATACCCTTCAAAACAATTTAAAAATTTACCTCAACCCAATAAGCCTTTGCTGAAGCTTAAGAGTAAGTTGAATATCATCTATAAAGAGTCTTACTATATTCTCCTCATTTAGTTTGTCTTATTATCTTCTCCCCAGTTAATATGTGCTTTCTCTTTTTGCTCCATTACTGGGCTAATGTCTTGACCAAAAAGGCCCTCTCTCTTTCATACATAGGTCTCCAACACCTAGTATAGTCTCTGGACAAAATAAGCCCCCGAAATCTGAATCTATAAAATAAATAGTCCTGTCTTAATGGTATATGAGCAAGGACATATTTCTGTCTTTGAAGGATACCTTAAAAGAGGCTGGCCAGGATCAAGTCTGTTTAGAACACTAAAGTTAGCTGATTTGAGATTTTTGTATATATATAAATAAATTCACAAATTGACTTAAACCATTTAAATATTTTTAGTATACTGTTATGGTCAGAGCCAAGCATTTACTTAGAGGGACTCTGGTCTCCTACCCACTGCCTGAATTAGTTTCCTAGAATAATTCTCAAGCAAATATAATGTAAAATGACAATTTATAAGAGCATCTGTAACTGTTGGAACTTCCTTCTCCATGAGTCTTTCACATTCATATATATATGTGTATATATATATATATATTCATATATAACTTGTGGGTAGACACTGTCACTATGCTTTCAAGGTGGCTACCTTTGGATCATGGGCCAGGTTTGTTTACTACCCAGTACAATAAGGATAATGTTTCCTTTGGAGACAAAGGACAACTTTGCTTCCAGTTCACATGAAATATGAAAGTTCCCTAAACTTGAGGTTCCTCACAGGTAAGGAAACCCATCCAATACATAACATCCTCCGATGCCTTGTCCACCACCCACATGGGAAATAAATAACAGAGGAAAGGACAAACATGTTTCACATGTAGTTTACTATATAGTGCTGAAAACAATCTCTGATTGTTCCATGTTCCCTGTGTTAACGTCCAGCATCCATGAAATTGCAGCAAGTTGGTTTATTAACTTGCAAGGAAAACACACATCACGGGTCTTGACAGTGCCTTTAAGATAAACTCTTCCCTTCAATCTAGATGTCCTTTCTGAAGCCCGTTCTGCATAGAGCTCCTGAGGGAGCTACCACCCACAGATGGCCATGGGCACAGCACACGTGTTAGTCCTAATAACCTCAACTTCCAAACATTGCAGGTAACAATAATCAGGAATAACCTGAATGGTCCCTCTGTATTTCACCATTATTAGTTAAGAATATTGGTCCCTCTGTATTTCACCATTATTAGTTAAGAATATTGGTCCCTCTTTATTTCACCATTATTAGTTAACACCTTTGATTCATAATATGGTCACAGTCAAAGTTATTCACATTCAGCGTGATTTGGGAGTTGCTTGTAAGGGCATTTTCTTAGGTGCTCTCACATCTCTTATCACAATCCATACATTCATCCAGTGTGTCAAGCACATTTGCACATCTGATGCCATCATCATTTTCAAAGCATTCTCTTCCCACTTGAGCCCCTGATATCAGCTCCCCATTTCTTCCCCCTCACTCCCTGCCAGCCCTCCCTCATGAACCCTTGATAAGTTATATATTATTATTTTCATATCTTATATCATCCTCTGTCGCATCCCACCCACTTTTCCATTATTCATCCCCCTGGAAGGGGGTTATAATTGATCCTCATAATTGATTCTCCCTTTCTCCCCCCACCCTCCCCTAATCCTCCTGGTATCTCTACTCTCATTGTTGACCCTGAGGGGTTTATCATGGATTCCCTGTGTTGTGGGCTCTTATCTGTAACAGTGTGCATGTTCTGGTCCAACCCGATTTGTAAGGTAGAATTGTGGTTATAATAGTGGGCAGAAGGAAGCCCCAAAGAACTAGAGGAAAGTTGTGCGTTTCAACGCTACTGCACCCTGACTGGCTCATCTCTTCCCTGTGGCCCCTCTGTGAGGGGATGTCCAATTGTCTACAGATGGGCATTGGATCTCTACTCCATGTCCTCACCCGCCCACCATTCACATTGGGTATGATTTTGATTTTGTTCTGGATCTTAGATGCCTGATACCTGATCCCATGGACATCTCATGATCACACAGGCTGGTGTGCTTCTTCCATGTGGGCTTTGTTGCTTCTCAGCTAAATGGCCATTTGCTTATCTTCAAGCCTTTAAGACCCTAGATGCTTTATCTTTTGATAGCCAGGCACCATCAGCTTTCTTCTCCACATTTGCTTATGCACCCATTTTGTCTTCAGTGATCGTGTTGGGAAGGTGAGCATCACAGAATGCTGGATTGTTAGAACAAAGTGTTCTTGTGTTGAGGGAGTACTTGAGTCGAAGCCCAATGTCTGTCTGCAACCTTAATTCTTAACATATCAATATGAGTACATAGTTCTATTCCCCTCTCTTCATATATATTCCTCTTGTCCTACCATCATGTTCAGCCTTCACTCAGGTTTTATAATGCCTCGCTGCTATATTGCCCTTGATTAAGCCCCACTAGGCATCCTCTGATGTTCCTTCCATTGATTTTAGTTCACTTGTTGTTCCCTTGTCTCTGGATTGCTCCAACCCCTTCCTTTCGCCCACCTCCCCTTCTCTCATTTCCCTCCAGAACAATTGGTCCCATTTTTTTATCTCTGAATTGTTTATCCCAACTATGTTATCTAGATAGACAGATACATTAATAAGTGCAAATACCAGGCAAAGCCAAATAAAACAACAAAGAAAGTCAAAACCAACAAAACAATAACAACAACAAAAAAAAAACCCAAAACAAAATAACAATAACAAAAAGAAAGCCACTGACAAAAATGGAAAAGCTTATAAATAGTTCAAGGTCTGTTTGTTGCCTTTACGAGTAATTTCCAGTTGAGTCTGATGGGGTGCCACACTCTGCTTCCCAAGTCTATTTTTGGGATTCCCCAGGGGTTTCATCAGTCTGCTCCCCCTGCTGCTCTGCTGCATGCCCTCAGTGCCTCACCCTATTGTGATGGGGCCCGACCATGTACTATTCCTGCACTGTGTGGGGCGTGGGGGGTGTCCACACAGTTGGGAGTGGGGCCAGCCACGCAGACCTCTCTGTTGGTTCTCTGGTACATGTGGTATGCTGTGTTCACATCTTCGTTCATTGGGTTGAAGGTTGGTCCCTCTATCCCTCTCCTGTGGAGATATAAATAATACCCTCCACTTGGGTGGGTTTGCGGGCTTTTTTTTTTTTAAGAATACTTATAAGAAGTAGCCTTGGTCTTGAAAGGAGAATACAGCTGATTAAATGTACCAATTGACAATCATATTCAGAATTTTTTCCCTCCCTAGCCTCAATTCTGTTATGATTCAATTGCTTAGGAAGGAACATTCTTTTAGGCTCACTGATGCCAAAACTATGAATTAGCCCATCCTTTAATAACCATAGTCTATAAAAATGCTTTACCATTAGAAGAGACACATCTCTGTTTAAAATAACCAGCAAAAATCAACTAAATGGCATTTTATTTTGCTAAGTAGAATATAAGCTTCTTTAAAAACAGCAATGAGTCATTGCAAACTTCATGGCTTCCACAGTTCTGGGGGGACATGGGAGAGGGGGAGGTGAGGCAGGGGAAGGAAGTGGTGTTAACAAACCCAGGGACAAGGGAAAAACAAGTGATCCAAATTGTGGTGAGGTGGGTGTGGGAGGCCTGGTAGGGCGTGATCAAGGGTAATATAACAAAGAGGAATTGCTGAAACCCTGGTGGGGACTGAGCAT
>NW_022111321.1:6424098-6433032 GCF_000313985.2 Echinops telfairi | reverse complement strand
GTGTATGTAAAAGAAGTTATTGATCCAAGCTGTAGATTATGCTTGCTCCACATATAAATTCTGACTATGATGATTATTTCTTCTTGACTCTTCCCAGGATCTATGAAAACACTATAGTGACACCCAGTTTTGTCTTGAACCGAACTTTAGTTTTTCACCTGTTAAAAACTTCTGAGATACTCCCTGCTATATAATACTGTGATTTTCATACCACAATTCTTAAGGGCTCAGACTTTTCATACAGCACTTCTTCATTGGTCCTTATCACATCCTTCTCAGATAGATTCTATTTACCCTCATTTTCTAAATGTGGATACTGAGATACAGAAAGGTTAAGTGATTTGCTTCAGGCTTTCATAAGAGACCACTGAAAATATTAAATCTCCTGACTACTACTCTCTCATCTGATGTATGAGAAAGCACTGCCCCTCAAAGGCAGCTGAAGGTATAAAAGGAAAAACAATACAGGCAGGACTGATGCCTCCTTTCACACAAAGTTTTATAGGACACTGAAGGGTCCTGAAGCAACCTCAGTATTCAATGGCCAAATCGTTTGCTCCAGCCATTCACACACTCTAACAGATACCCTCTCTTCGTATATCAGAGCACAGACTTCTTTCAGAATAGCGAAAGCTGTCTTTTGACAGTGGAATGTGAGCTTGATAAATATCTTGAGGTGATTGTATATATGTCTTACTGACACAATCAGATGGGATTGTACGTCGAAGGGATAAGTGCAGTGTAGAATAAAGAAGATTAAATCACAGTCAGGAGAAACCTGCATTTGGGAGAAGAGGCTTAAGGATCAGAACGTTAGAAACTTGTTACTGATAATAAGGCCATGAAAAAGGGCTGAAAAAAGCAAAACGTGTCATTAGAAGATAGTTTAGATTATGGCAAGCTAAACTGCCCATTTTGTAGATTAAGCCAGAAGGTAAAGGAATATGTCTAATGTCGGGTGAGAATGCATGATATTCAGTCCACTGTTGCATTTCAAGAGTCCTTTTCTCGGTTACCACCTGTAGCACACATCTCATCAGTCCCCCCACCCCTGAAATTGACCTCTATTGAGTGTCCCTGACATGCATGAGTATTTGCTGGGACCTTATTTGTTAACTACTGTGTCACTCTCACACAGCATGTACAGCAGGCCTGAAGTGTCGAAGAGTTAATGTCCCGGGAAAAGCTGCAAACAAATGATCAGGAGAGATTTGGTGAATAAATGCTCCAGCTTCCTCACTTTGAGGTTACCTCTTAAAATTCTTTCTGCATTGCCTCCCAGAATTCCCTAGTGGAACGAAGCTTCAGTTGCCTACTGCAATAATTTACCAGCTTGAAAATGCACTTGCTTTCAGAATTTTCCCCTTTCTTATTGCACATTCCTATTTCTCTACTAATGATTTCTAGTACTAGCTCCCAAACAATTTGTTGTGTCCAATGTTAGATGCCATATACTCCATTCTGATACAGAGAGACATGTACAACAGAAGGGAATGGGATGCCACGCAGGGCCATCGCTGTATTTGAACACATTGTTGCAGCCCTCATGCCCATTCATCTCATGATCACTCACACTCTACCAAGCATAATGTTCTTCTCCAGGGTCAAGTGTCTCCTAATAATGTGCCCCAAAGTGCTCAGGACAGTCCCTACATACTCAGTTCTAAGGAACATTCTGGCTACACTTCCCCCAAAGCAGGTTTCTTGTCTTTTGCCAGATCATAGTATATTCAAGAACCTTCCCCAGCACTGTACTCCAAATGCATCAGATCCTCTTTTAGTAATTCTCATTCGTATCCCAAATAAATTGTTGTGTCCATTGTTAAATGCCATAGATCCCATTCTGATGCAGAGAGACACAGAGAGACCTCGGACATGCATATGAGGCCATTGAAAATACAATAGCTTGTGTCCAGTTCACCTTAGTTCTCAAAGCAAGCGTTTTGTGCATCTAAATACTATTAAGAGATATTTTGCAGTACATCTACCCAACGGAATGTCATTTGATATCTTGACTACAGACTCTTTAAGTATTTAATTATGGATATAAGTAAAATGAATTCCTATTTTCTCTGTTCATCATAATATTGCTCAAGGGTTCAGTGTGAAGACTTTTGTTTACTTTCTGTTGAGTATAATCCATAATTAAGGCTATAGTGTGACTTTCGTTAGTAAATGTTCCAGCAAGTAAGGTTGTGTCATCTGCATTATCACATGTTGTTAATGAGTCTTCCTCTCATTCTCATACCAAGTTCTACTTCATATAGTTGACCCATCTTCTTGGATTATTTGTTCAGCATATAGATTGAATAACTATGGAGAAAGGTTGCCATTCAGTATCCCCTTTTCTGTTCAAAGGACGTCTCTAGGTACAGTTTTGGAATAAGTACCATTTAGTATTCTGGAATTCTCATTCTTTGCCACATTATCCATAATTTGTTATGATCCACATAGTTCAATGGCATTAAATAGTCAATAAAGCACAAGTAAACGTCTTTCTGTATTTTCTGCTTTCAGCCAAGATCTACCTGACATCATCAATAATAACCCTCTTTGCACATCCTCTTCTGAATCTAGCTAGAATTTCAGGCAGTTCGATGTATAAAAAGATAAAACCAACTACAACTATTTTAAAATTATTTTCAGCAAAAATGGTATGTGAAAGTAATATTAATGATTTGTTCGATAATTTAAAAGTAATTTCTGTGGCTTTGTTTCCTTAACGCCTTTCGTGCACCTTGGGCATCTTCCTTCAATGCCTTCAATACTTTTGTCCAAAGGATTGAGCATCAACCAATTCTTTTTGGAACAGTCATTCTGTGTATTCCTTTCATCTTCTTTTGATGCTTCCCACATCATTCAATATTTGGAATCCAACATTGCTCACAGAATCCTTCAATATTGGAATTCAAAACTTGAATATTTTCATTTCTTTCCGTTTCAAACATGTCAAATGTGTGCTTCCCTTTAGATTTTCTAACTCCAAGACCTTACACATTTCATTAAAATATTTAACTTTGTCTCAAGCTTCCCTTGAATCTTCTGTTCAGCAATTTTATCATTTCTTCCATATGCTGTAGTGACTCTGTACTGATGAGTATTTTTGCTGGAGTTCCTTCTGAAACAGATCTCAGAGTTTCATTGAGGTCCAAGTGAGAGAATAAGCATGCAATCAATTATTTCCGCTCACATCCTTTCCTGAGGCCAACCTCTGAGGCAACTCATTTCAAGACAAGGCCTTAACGTCTCTAGAGTCTGAATCACCATTTTTAAATCCAGACAGCAAGTGACCCGGAAAGACCTAAGCAATCTCTAAATCATCTGGTAAAATAACCCAAATTATTCCTTGAGATAATTACACTGCCCTGAATTTTATAATACTCTATCTTGATTTAAATACATTCATCCTGAAGTTGTGGGCTCTGATGACCTTCCTCTTGGATAATATACTCATGTCTGGACCCATGCTAACCCGAACTTGACCCGGTGGTCTTTTCTAGCATTGGCTTTTCTATTGGTCTTTCCTTCTTTACATTTTTGGTCTCAATCTCTTACCCTCCTTGAGCACACTGCAGTCTTGTTTCTGTCCTTACTGTTCACTGTGACCACACTGCCGAATCTGGTTGATGCCTTTCTATTCTTACCTAATACAAAAGATTTTCTTTTAATACAGTCTTATTTTTAAAATTTTGTTTCATTTATGCTTTGGGCTTAATGACATTCTGATCCCAATATCATAAAATTATTCTTCACTATTTTCTTCCTATGATTTTAAGACTTCAATTTTATATTGAGATACATCTTCTAATAGAACAAAATGTACTATATATTTGAGAAGTGCTTATATACGACAAAGTTGAGGACTCACTTCTAAAAACCTACCACTCACAGAGTCTGTGATGCCTCTCTCACTCAAGTCTCCTCCTCTTTCTGATCACTTCTTCGTGCAGCTTTTGTACATTTCACTTCTGCTTACTTTGGGAATTTCCTAAGGTATAACTGTTAACCTAACTTTTATGTTCATATAACATTCTACTTTGGGGCACACTTATTCCCAGGTTGATAATTATACACACATATACTAAATAGTTACATTTTTTTTTACTATAAGCATATCGCCACTGAGTTGATTCTGACTCATAACAACCCTATATTGAAACTATAAATCTTTATGGGAGCATAATTCTGAGATGTAGACAATTAATATGGCCCTTCTAGTAATCATTCCTTATGCGATATGCTATAATTCTGGATCATATGCCTATGCTATGATCTCCTCTTGGAGAGAGTTCTCTGTTACAAGATTAAGGTAGGGCTAGCACAGGTGCAACCCTACCTTGTCCTATAGAGTCACTATGAGTCAACCATGACTCAAGGACAGTGAGTTCTTGTTGTCATAGTGGTTGTTTTTAAAGTCCTGGCCTTTATGGCGGGTGTGAAAAAAGTTAAATCCAGTGTTTCTTTTTTTTTTTTTTTCCAGTTTCTTTAGAGGCATCTTTAAACTCTACTTTAGTAGAGGGTATGGCTTAAGACCCCATTCTTTGTTTCACTTGGGGGCAAGACTACTGAAAGACATACCTCCATCTAAGCTATTGCTCAGTGTATAAAAGTCACTCAGGACACAGAAAGAAATCACAGGACCATGTGGAAGAGCATGCCCATGATTTCTGTCTGAAGACGGTGGCATGGAAGCTTGGAACAGCACTGAGACTGCAGGGTCTCTTTTCTACTGTGAGACAGAGCAACAGGCAGGCCAGCTTCTTGGCCTGTGGATGCAAAGACCTAGGGATTACATGGCTGAGAGACTTTGGACTGGATAGAGAGACTTGGCTGAGATGTTCTTGTAGACCCATGACTATATCCTTACTGTTTGCTGATCTGGACTTGTGGTAATGTGTTAGTCTGGGTTGACTAGAGAAACAAATCCACAGACATCATATGTGTATAAGAAAGAGCATTATATCAAAGAATAATTGGATATTAAGAAAACATCCGAGCCCAGTCCAGATCAAGGCCATAAGTCTGATATTAGCCCATATGTCCAATACTAGTCTGTAAATTCCTCTTCAGACTCACGCAACACATGCAATGATGCTGAGTGCAGTAAGACCACAGGCCAGTGAGTCAAAAGTCTTGTGGATCCAGTGACAGGGAAGTATCTCAGAGCTTCCAGGGGTCTCCACGTGGCTCCTCCAGCTCCAGGCTCTAGCCTCATCAGCGTAGCTGCATGCGCCTTGTCAGCAAAAAGACAAAGAAGAGCATGCATTTGGCTTCCAGTGAGCTATTTATCTCCTTAGCACCTCCAAATGAAGTCATCAAGCTGCCATCTGATTGGCAGGCTAGACTCCACCCCTTCACAAGTTGACAGTAGATTATGTAACTGCCCCAGGCAATCTATTAACTTGTCTAATATCCTTTTAATTGTAAGCATTGTTGGTGAGTTCTGTATGACCATTTCAAGGAATTATTGAATCCACCATAGAAGTAGAGTGCTATGGAAGGAATACTTGGTGTCAGAAGAGATAAAGAAGGATGGAGCATGGAAGCATGTCTAACCCTTGCCTCATGGCACTAGGGAAACCAGAGGAGGTCAGATATGTCTACTTCCACTGCTGTTCACTGTAGCACCCTCGGTTTTCTTCTGCAGAATGCCTAAAGGGTTACAGTTAGCAGCCCAATGCCTTCAGAATCAACAGATATAATGGTGAGATTTTCCTTCTCATTCCAGTCATGGACCATCTACATTAGTCTGATAAAACACACTACCGTTTACACAATTACACATACCAGAAACCCAGTGGAGATCTTAGATTCCCCTTTAATTATTGCCTTAAAATACACTTCAATAAATTACCCATTGTATTCTGATTATTTTAATTATTTTTGCTTAAGCAGTTTTATTGGCACCTAATCCGCATATTACACAATTCAGTAGTTTAATCATGCTAAGTTGTATGTTCATTACCACAATCAATTTTAGAACATTTTCTTCTTTCTTTACTCATTGTTATTAGCTTCCCATCCTCTCCTACCTCCCGTGACATGTCCTCGAGAAACCACTAATCCAGTCATTATTTGTGGGAGGGTGGTCTAGACAGATAAACCCACTGAGAAGAAAGGCCTGTATCTCAAGAAGCCATCCTCGCTCAGTCCGACTCAAGTCTATAAATCTGATACTAATCCTTACGTCCATCTTCAGACTCATGTAGCCACTTGCCAGTGATGCAAAATGGTGAACTGGGGAGCAGAAAGATGCCAGGCCAGTGGGTGCAGGGAGGAGCATTGCATCCAAAGTCAGTGGAAACATAACACAGTGTCAACAGTGGCCCTCCACATGGGGCCACTGTTGGAGGCAGACACAGAGTCCAAGTGAAGTTCAAGTGAGGAAGAAAGTGAACTGGCAGAAAGAGGCAATTCCCAGAGTTATTTCCTCTCATACAAAGAGATACACCCCCAAGAAGGTATCGACAAGTTACCACCGAATGACAGGTTAGACTCAACCCCCCTAGCCAAGAGTGTCTAATTAACATAACCGTCTCTATAGACTTACCCATCTAGATTTCCCATACAGCAAAACAACAACAAACAACAAGAATAAAGAAAAACCTTAATCAAAAAGAAAGCCAAAAATATGTTAAAATTAAAACAAATTTAAAGTGGCTCAGAAGGGAGATCCAATGATAAGGAGTTGGATTTTAGCCTAACTGCACCTGCAAGTATCCAATTTACAATGTACTCTGTGTGATAGCAAGACTATTCATATCCCTGGTCTATAGTCAGAGGGGATTCTTAAGTATTTATGATACCATCACTTGGACTTTATCTACATCTCTACTAATCTAGTTATTACTTTCACAATATTTTACCTAAACCTTTTGGATACCTTCTCTGGTGATCTTGTTTCAGTACTATACCACTCAAAAACAAAAAAAAAACCACCCAGAGAAGTGCAATAATGTTAGCAACTACTATTTCTCACCAATATTCTGAGTTCTTCTCCTCTGCACATAAAAGGAGACCTGCACAACTTTCCCAGATGTCCTAAATATATGATTTATTTGGCTTATGATTTACATAAAGAAATCATTCTTTCCAAATGGAAGTGAGGAAAAGTCCACTTGTCAGTCTCCAGTCTATGACTCTGTTCAGTGACAGTGGAGACCTGTGTACTAAGGTACTCAAGGATGTGTGCGGGTCTCAACCCCTTCTTGCTCTAGCCAAAGCCACGTGGAAGTGAGGATCTATTTCTTACCAAAGTTTCACAATCTACCCTGAGTGACATAAGGATCATTGGTCACAAAGTGATTCATCCTTGACTGCTAAACCAAAGGTTTATGGTTCAAACCCCCCAGCTGCTCATAGTGACCATATAAGACAATGTGGAACTGCCCCACAGAGTTTCCAAATCTGTGGATCTTTGCGGAAGCAGACTGTGACATGTTGCTCCAATGGTGGCATTCAAACCATCCATCTTTTGGTTAGAATTTAGGCCCTTGGCCATTAGGTCATCAGAGTTTCTCACAATAAAATTTAAAAAAAAACAACTCACTGCCATTGAGTCTATGCTAACTCAAATTCAAAAATCCTGTGGCTTAGTTCTACTTCGTCATGCCACTTCCATGAGTCAAAATAAATGTATTGGGACCACTTTGACATAAATGGTATCATAAACAAAAGGTTTATAATGTCATTTCTCTAGTTAAAATCTCCACAAATGTTCTGATTGTTGCTATAATATTCCAAACATATTAACTGACAAAAGACGGATTTTCAACATGTGGCCCCTGCTTATCTTCACCTCCTATGCTCGCTACACCCATTAAAGTAATGCATACCTATTTTTTATACCGTGAAATGTATGCCTGCCCATTTTGTTCATACTGCCCATTCTTGTCCTCTTACTATTTAATTGGATAACCCCTACTCAAAACTTAAGACTCCACTCAGGTGTGAACACTTCCAAGGAGGCTTTTTTGAATTTGCAGGTTTATTTTAAACTTCTCCAGGTCAGAGAATGATTGATGTTTATCGTGTTTACCTTCAGCTTCTAGTACACTACCTTCAACTTAACAGGCACTCCAGAGATACTTTGTGAACTGACCTTGCAACATCATTCCAAGACATATAATTGAAAATGAAAGATTTAGGCATCTAATCGACCTTTACTTTGTCAACAAAATTTAACATGTTTCTTTTCAATTTACAATTTCATTGAATCACCAGCTTTTAAAATATAATTAATAGCATAAACCTCTTTGACTGTATTTATATAATAAGCCTTTTGTCTATTAAGCTAGTCTTTCAATCAATACTTAGAATGAAAAGAAAATCTTTTAAACCTTTTTGAGTACTGGGGACAATTCAGTTTTGGGGTCAAAATAACCATAGTTATTTCTTGCAGTTTTCCTCTTATTTGTCCCCCAACCCATCTATTACAAAGTGCAGCCTAACTGATGCTTAAAAAAATAAAGGATGTCTCTCTTCAGCTTAAAGCCATACAATGTTTTTCCATGATATTAGAACAAAAATCAAATATCCTCAGCTCCATGATTCCATCCATAAATTCACCGTCCTCTCTGACCTCATCTCCTTCAACCCAACCTCTCCCATGCTGACTCTACTCAAGAAACTATGGCTTCCTTGACATCTGTTAGATACAGAAACAATAATGACCTTTGTACTTGCTGTACCTTTTCCCCCAAACAATCACCAAAATATATTCAGGGCTTCCTATTTTATTTTTGTCTGGCAAAGATTCAAATGTCGATTTAGACTCGAATGTTCTCTGATTGTGCAATATAAATTGTTAGCCTGAAATTGCCACTCTTCACAACTTTCATTGTTGCTGTTTGTTGTACTGTTAATTCCAATGCATGTGACCTCCTGTGTGCACTGGACAACTCTAGAGAGTTTTCAAGGCTGCATGAGTTAGTT
>NW_022111321.1:6402063-6423504 GCF_000313985.2 Echinops telfairi | reverse complement strand
AGTTCATTTCTTGTTATATATCTAATTATCTTTATAAATAAATATATTTAATTATCAGGAATTTGGTTTTATCTCTCTAGAGAACCCTGTCTAACACACTTCCTGAAAGACATCTGCAAGGAGAAGCCACATGGACCTACCCCAATGCAGCCCTGGGTGCTGGAGCAGCCATGTGGACACTCCTGCCAGCGCTGAGATGTTTACACATTCACTTACTCGGCTCTCCTCCTGCAGATGGCATCATTGCATCTGTTTTGTGAGATGGAGGAGGACTTAGTGGATTGATGTTTGACATATGGGTTAATGGGTTAGTGCTGGACTTGTGGGCCTGGGCAGCACTGGATTGGGATGTTTTCTTGATGCGCACTTAACCTTTATGTAAAACTCTCTCTTATACATGAGTTGCTGTGGATTTGTTACTCTAAAGTACCCAGACTAACATAGCTGTATATGATTTTGGAAGCAGGTGAAAAAGCTGATCTTCAAAGGAACCACCACCATTTTGTCTAGAATTGAGTTCATAACCATTTGTATCGCCTATATCTCCTTTACTCATAACAGCACCATAGGACAGAATACAGAACACTGCCCCTGTGAGTGTTTGAGACTGTAGCTCTTTACAGGAATAGAAAGCATCAGCGTTCTCCTGCAGAGCTGCTAGTGGTTTCGAATTGCTTACTTTAAGGCTAGCAGCCCAACATATAAACCATGCGTTGTCTTAGTGTTTTCTATTTTATCTTTCTTGGTTCTCATATCCATTGCCATGACTACACAAAACTCACAGGAAAAAAATCATAATAAAAGGAATTATTAAGGAAGTTAACTCATTGTAAAGCCAGTGAGAAATCTTCACGGTTCAGTTCTTCATCAGGACATATTACCAAGTTCTTTCAGGTTGGCAAATAAATCCCCAAAGGGATATGCTCAACTCAAAGACATTCAGCACAAGCTTAGTGAATCAGCAAATCCAGAGGCGCCCTATTCTCTCAGCCAACCAACCACCTGTGCAAAAGCACTTCAGTTTACTTGTTTTTTAGGTTGGGAAGTCTATCACTCTGTTCCAGGTTGAGAGACTGGCTCCTGGCTCCTGGTTGAGAGATTGTTTCTCTGATGTTATAACTGTCTTGTGGATCCAGGAGGTCCACTGTTCAGGGATCTCAGGTCCAAAAACCACGCTCCACACCTGGCTTTTGCTGGTGATGTTATCCCGCCTCCTGCTTCTTTCTCAGAAGGCTGATTTTATACACAGCAGGATGGCATTGTTGGGGATCCTAGTCACAGTTAATGACAGATGAATCCTATCATTATCTTCCCCCATCTTATTACCAGACCCACGCAAGGAAAGATAGTGTAGTGGGAATTAGAGACTTTGGCTAGAAGAGCCCATTAAATGGTTCACTGTCCCTGTGCTCACTATGAGGAATTGGCTTGGGGACAGTGAGTTGGGATTGGACTGCTAACAGCAAAGCTAACAGTTCAAACTCACCAACTGCTCCCTAAGAAAAAATTGAGACTGTTCTCATAAAGATTTACTGTCTCAGAAATCCTAAGAAGCAGTTCTACCCTATCAGAAAGAGTAGCTATTAGTTTCCATCTCTTTTCACCTGCTTCACGTTTCTTCAAGGAGTCCTGGTGCTGTAACGGATGGTGAGTTTGGCTGCTACTGCAGGGTCAGTAGCTCAAAGCCACCAGCCACACCGGCTAAGAAAGATGAGGCTTTCTTCCTCCGTGAGCACAGATTTACAGTTTTGGAAACTCACAGGGCAGGGGCAGTTCCACTCTGTCCTGCAGGGTCACAGTGAGTCAGAATTGACTCAGTGGTAGTGGGTTTTACTTTTCTTAGTCTCATTGCCTGGTAAGTATATGTGTTTTTCATTGTTGATTTTTTTCCACTACAATATACAGTCTTCAGATGTTAAGTTTCTCTTAAAAACCCATTGAGTCAGTGCTGCCTCAGAGCAACCCTCTAGAGCAGGGTAGAATTGCTCCTGTGTTTCCCAAACCACAATTCTTTGAATAAGTGGAGACTCTGCTGTCTCGAACAGAATGGGTGATTTTGAACTGCTGACCTGCAGTTAGCAGCACAACTAGAACCACTGTGCCACCAGTGAACAGGATTTTGTTCCTTTGTTTACTCTTACATTCCTCATGTGTACGGCACTTTCCTGTAGAGAGTAGGGACTCAAAAATCATGCCAAAAGAGATGGTGTATGGATTAATTAATAAAGAAGACATTTTGTCTAAAATAACTTAATATACTAGAGAGGTACATAATGAAAGGAGAAATAAAAGTTTGCCCATATATATAAATAAGAAACAGTATTATGTTGGTTGAGAGCCATAAGTAGTACATTCCAACTTGCAAATCCAATTACCAGCTACCATCCCACGGGCATAAATATAAGTATTTCCCTTTCATTTATTTATTTTTTCTTTCCTTTCCTTTCTCATTCTTTTCTTCCTTTGGGGCTCATAGTTTTCTCATTTGAAATCATCTCAGTTATATTACCCATTTTATTATATTATTATTAACATCCTTTGGGATGTTATGCTGTAAACTAGACTTACGATGGCCATTGGAATGAAAAAAGAAGAACGCAAGTCTCTTCCAAATTTTTTTATCCTTATCCATTTAAATTTTCAGCCACTAAACATCTGATGTATAGAATGATGGCATTGTTGTTATTGTTGTGGTTGTGGTTGCTAGGTTCCTACTCAAAGGCATTCTCTATACAAGAAAGCAAAACACGACACGCTCCTGCACCATCCTTCTACTTGTCCCTAGGCCCGCACCCATCCTGGCAGCCGCTATGTGAATGCGTCTCATCGAGGGGCTTCCTCTTTTAGGCTGCCCCTCCACTTTGCCAAGCTTCGTGTCCTTCTCCTGAGACTGGCCTCTCCTAACAACATATCCTTGCCTTTAAGGAGAATTCTGGCTGTATTCTTCCAAGACAGGTTGATTTGCCTCTTCAACAGTGCACGATGCTTTTAATATTCTTCACCAGCACCATAATTAAAATGCATCTATTCCTCTTCACTTTTCTTTACTCATGGAATTTTGAGCATACCTAAAAGAGAACTTAAGTACCTTCTCATTTAATTAATCTGAAAATGTAATCCCAAAACTCAAAAAACCAAACTCACTGCCATTACAGTCAATGCTGAGTGTAGGAGACCCTATAGAACAGCATAGAACTGCCACTGTGAGATTTGGAGACTATAACTCTTTACAAGAGTAAAAAGCCCCACCGTTCTCCCTCAGAGTGGTTGGTGGTTTCAAACTGTTGACCTTGGGATTAGCAGCCCAATGTGTAGCCACTACACCACACCAAAACTTGAAGTATAAATAACCGTATTCAATTCTGAGTGTATAAGCACCATGAAAGAATCTGAGAGGCACTGTGAGTTATACCTTGAGCTGCTAACCACAGGTTGGCATAAAATCACAGGGAAGGTCTACTTTTTGCTATAGCTTACAACAAATGAGAATCAAATCTACGGTAGTGAGTTTGGGTTTTTGTTTATTCCTTCTTTTATAAGCACCATGATATGGGTCTTGTATTCAAACAGGATCTTAATCCTTGTTTGAATTTAATGCCTTTTCTTTTCAAGATTTGACCAATGAAGATAACAAGGTTATACTAGCATAGGTTGAGGTCTAATCCCTTCTGAATGATATCGTATAAAAGAAGATGACAGAGGAAAGGCAGAGACGCGATGGAGCCCGACTCCATGCAAAGAGCATGTAGAAGCCAAGGAACACCAAGGAACACCAAGGCACGCTTGTGGCTCCCAGAAGCTGAAAGCAATGAAGAAGGATCTCCTCGTATAGCAAGCAGAGAATCTATGACTCTGGCAGCATCTGAAGTTTGGATTTCGACTCTCCAGAAATGCACTTTCCCTCTTTAACCCATCGTTCCAAGAGGGTGGCTTGGGAAGTTTTGTGCATGGCAGTTAAAGGAAACTAAAACATGAACTTTTGAGCACAAACACCAAATCAAACCCACGCGGTGGAGTCAATCCCAACACATACTTTCTCTTTAGGATGGAGAAGAATTTCTCCTTAGGAGTTCCAAGTGCCAAACTTTGCGAAACAAGCAGCCTCATCTCTCTACCACAGAGCAGTTGATGGGTTTGAACTTCCAACCTTGGGGTTACAAATCCAAAAGCTTCATCCAGTGTACACTAGACAAGATAAATGGTATAGTGGGTTAGCAGCTGGGCTAACAACTGCAGAAATCAGCAGTTCAAAACCACAAACTGCTCTGTGGGAGAAAGACGGGCTTTCCTCCCGTGACGAGTAACAGTCTCTGAAGTCCACAGGCGAAGTTCTACCCTGGCTGATAGGGTGACTCTGCGTTGGGATTCCCTCGATGCCAGTAAGTTGGATGTTAAGTTTATTTTTGTATATTTTATAAGCAAACCACTATTATTTTATAAGGAAAAGGCAGCCTCAGAGTAAAAACTTGTTGGTTAAGGTTTTAAGCTCTCATTTTTCCTTGACTCGTATTTCAACCTCTCTGACAGTAGTTGCCAATCAGGATGTGCCCCTGCAGAACATTTCTTCTCCATGTGTTCTCTCCTCTGCTGCACCAGTCTGAGCCATCTCATCCTCAGCACTGAAGCCAGTCAAATAAGGCATTTTAAAAAAATAATGGCCCAATTGATCTCTTAACTATTTCAGAAAGATCTCTTGAAGATGCTTTAAATTATCGTTAGACTGAACTCATTCTGCCTCCTGACCTTCAGCAGACATTGCTTCCTATTGATTTCTCACCATTTCTGATGTGATTGGAACTAGGGTGAAACCAGAAGGAGCAAAAGTCCATCCATGAGAACAGCTTTTCAAAAAGCTATTCACTGCTCACCTGTGTAAAGGCAGATTGAAATCTGATTATGGAGAATCAGGAAAATCCCTCCTCTTCTTCCCACTACCCCAAAGTAATTCAAAAGTCCCTCGGGGGATACCTCCAACAGGCCTGATCTGTTCTCACAAACTTTTATCTCCATTGATCCCAGGCTCCGTAATATCAGAATATTTTACTTTTTGAGACATTCCTTTCCCAATTCCTTCCAGCATGAACGGCATGTATTAAAGTGAGTACCTGAGCTATGCCCCAAGGCAATATTAAACATTCCCTTTCCTACTAAATGATTTTCTGTCAGCTAGTGTGTTTGGCACCCTTGGGGAAGGCAGGAGATGCATTTATAGGGAATCATGTTGCACAGTCATACATTTAATCCCCCAAATCAATAGCATTTAGATGTTTCTTTAAGATAACCAAGGTGTTATCAATAAGAAAAAATCTTGTTTCTTTACAGCTAGATCATTTTCAAAAGTCTAATTATTTGGTCACCAGAAAATCACAGTGTTATAATGCCTATTGAGTAGAAGACTTCTACATTGAATATGCTAAAACATTAACACGTAAATGCTCACTAAGTGTCAATCAGAAAACTCCCAATAATGATTCATTGTCCACTTTTAGGCTCTGAAGAAAATAGATAAGTGGCTCTGAACTGCCTACAATGATGATCAGGTAATGCCGCATATTCACTCCCCTCTGCCATGAATCACTGAATTTTATATGATCCTTTTAATATCCTCCTGCATTTTACAGCCTAATGTAGGAATGTCAAACATTTTAATTCACCAAAGGACAAATGTATCATCAATGTTACAACTCAGACTCAGGTCTCACTGTTTATAGACATGCTGAGGTGGCAGAGACATGACACCTTCATTTAAAACTAGGATTGACTTTCAGGCAGATTCCATTCTTGACAGAGAACGCATGCGTTTCCTTGCTGGGAACATGGATTATTTTGCGTCACAGCTGGCTGGGGCGGGTCCGTTGCAGAGGCCTGCCTTTAAAGGCTATTACTTTGTTCCCAAAAGTCCTCTTTCCAGTTGAGCCTCAATCTTAGGACCACAGACTCAAACACGTGATGGTACATTTGGGTACACTGACAAAGAATAAGGGGGAAATTGCTTTGCAGTTGTCAGTGAAGAACATTCTTCCTTCAGCATCTCTGGTCCATAGCTCTGCACAAGGATTGGTGGTCTTTGCATTTGCTTGTTGGGTTTGGGTCAGGGAGCTGGATGGTGCCATTAGAAGAGTTTAGACAGAAGCTTTCATTACAAATTAAGGTGAGAGAATTTTGGTAAAGGGTGATAATTGGCTAGGCTCTTTATTCACCTTCTCTATTTAGAGTTAGACACCATCCGTTTTCTCCTCATGAATGAGTAATACTAGCATCTATTTCAAAATGTGAGTAAAATAAATAAATTAAATGTCTACCACTTCTTACTTAAAAGGGGGTCTGGCACACTTACTCACACAAGGAATGAAACTTGCTACCACTGCTCTCAGTAAAGGTACTAACCAATACCTCTCAAGTGCCCAATTACTTATTTCTACAGCATCTGTTGCCTGTTTCTGAAAATGTTATTTTAAATGAACAAGTGCCAACAGAAAGCACATATTACTAAGACCCTATCCAGGATTTTCATTTCTAAGTAGTAATTTAATCAATTATTATTTAAATGCAATTAACAAAGCTTCATTTACTTATTAAAGTTGAAGGAGCCAACTAAATATATGTGAGGTAGTTATTTTAGAGATAAAATTAACTTTAATCAAGCTCATAGAGTTTGAGAATCAGAGAAGTGGACTTAACCCTAGATTCTATGACTCTACACTTAGACACAGTCTAAACAAATTGCACTTCTTTAGCATATAGACCATAATAACCAGTGAATAAAATGAAAGAATACCAGTGTCTTAACATTATAAAATATTTTTTATTGTAGTTTGAAAAACAAGGTAAACAAAAAAATGGAGGCATTTATATTACAGTTGGAAATATATCTACAAACAAAAATCTCTTTTAGAAGTAACACAGAAGTCACAATTACCAAGATAACACCAACTACGGATTTGACCAGTCATCATTAACTATGTTATATGTGGGTATTAAATCCTTATAGCCTCTAGAGGCGTTGCTAAAGTATGATACAATAAGCAATGAAACAAAATCCTTACCCCGAAGGAGCCTATATTTTTAATAGTTTTATTGGACTATATTTCACACATCAGACTATTTAATCGTTCAATCACAGGCTGTATTCTTTGGAAGTTGATAAATATTTGGACATACAATTACCACAAAACATAAAGTTCGGGGACAGGAATGTATTTATTTCTGGGAAGACACATGGTAGAAAGGTATCAACTTTATATCAAGGAATCAGGGAAATTTTCCGAAAGAGAAAGGGGTAGTTTGAAGATAAATGAGAGTTAACCAAAAGAGCAGCAATAAAGGAGATGTAAATACTTTGATTCCAAATAAGAACAAAAGAGCAATATGTCAAGCATAATGGTGAGTGAGTTTGGGGTCCTTAGATGTTAAATATAAAAGAGGGAGCATTGGTAAAACCAGGAAGAGCCAATGTTCAAGAAAAAACAGTCAATATTTTATAGCATCTTTCTCCCTTGGGAATATTGTATACATATGTATATATACACTATGTGTACATATATATTGTCATTCTGTCAATAATTGTCTAGAAGCAATTCTTGGGAACCAACTCAACAGTGAATGAAACAAGAAACCATGATAGCCCAAATCAAGGATCCCAACACTATTCTCCAATACCAATAGCTAGGGGTCCCTGGAAACCTGATGGGGTCTGTGGCGAAATACCACCAGATGGTCCATCTGTATCTAATTGCATCTGGAAGTTAGGAGGTGTCCAGGAATCAAATCAGTGAACAACGTCAGAAGGACCCAGAAACCAACTGCAAGTGGTCCCAAGGTTCAAAACTGAAGCAATTTAAACAAAAAACTCAATAACTTATTTATGAGAATTCAAAGTATATGTACCCTACATTCCAGTCAAATAATGAAGAAAGGGGGAAACATGCCGCAAATTCATCAAATCCTAAAATATCTGAACATTAATCCCCCAACCTACTTAGCGCTGTGTAAACTTTGCAACTTGCCCGGTGAACCTACCTTGAGGCTGTAGAGATTTTGTCACAGAATGTTAACCATAAATCTCCAATAATTCGCCTGTTCTTATTTTCCTGATAATCTCTTCATGGGGACCTCTTTCCTCCCTGGAAAAAGACCCCACAACAGTGCATGAGTATTGGCTATGACCAGACCTAGCCCTCCAAACACAAGCAGAAAGGACAGCGGCAACCCACGGTGCCTCAGAACAAAAGAACTTTGGTCAAGAAACAAGAAGCCATCCCCAGATCAGTTCAGACATTTAGAATCCACTTCCTGCCCCCAAATCTTCCCCTTGCCTCAACGCATATTTAAAACCATTTGTTAGTAAACGGTGACATAGTCATAATCCCCCAAATTTACCTTCTGGTGCACATGTATAGCACTGCAAAGCTCACTGTATTTCAGTGGCTTCCGTGGTGAGTCTGGTCCTGTCTTCTTCCCCGCTGATCGGCCACAGTGAAGCTTTCCCTTTCACTAGCTGCCACCTCTGTTTCTTAAGCTGAGCCTGGGCTGTCACACTAACATGGTCTCCTCTGTGGGATCCTAGAAGAGGGAAAAAAGTAACTCGACAGAAACTAGTGGTTAGGAAATCAGAGTATAGTATGGAGTGTTATAAGATCAAATCATTAAATTTGAGAAATGTGCTACAAAAAGATATAAATAAGAAGGAAACTGAATGTGACGCTGTTGGAAACTATGTCTATTTTCTGCAATTTTCTGTAAATCTAAAACTGCTCAAACGATAAAAAGTTCATTTTCATAGAACCCTTCCCTTGGAATGGTTTATAACATGATTATTGTGCTAGTCATAATTAATTATGGGAAACACATGCTGTGTTGTCTGTTTTTACAATAACAGCCATAATAAAATTTTGATTTTTTAAAAATCAAATGGAATACAGCATTGGAGAAATCTGAAATTCATTAAAAGTTTTAAAATGCAAACATTTATTTTAATGAGTAAGACTTGGGTGATCCAAGTCTTAGTCTTTCAATCCTTTCGTATGCACACAATCCTTTCATACAATTAAATATAAGACTGAAAAATAAAAATAAAGGAGAACTAGAGGGTTACAGTATCAGCATCTACCAAATCCTCATACCAAATCTAGACAAGGGGAAAAAAAGGCAAACTCTTTCTGGTGAAAACTCACAAAGAAGTTGCTGCTACTAAATCAAAGTATTGAAACACTTTGATGGAATAGCTAATGCAACCCTCTACTGAAATAAATCAATAACCTTTATGCTCAAAATGATCTCTCATCAAGTTTAGGACCACACAACAGAGTCTTGTAAAATAACAACCATCTATGTTCACGAAATTAAAATTAAAAACTGGTTAACCCTTAGAATAAAAAAAACAACTCTTGATTACACATTGTTTGATGAATATATTGGGAAATAAATCTTATTGACATTTTTCTTTTGAATATAAAACAATATGCAGGTTATTTTTCTATAGGTGAGAAGGAGACTATAAGAAAATAATGATATTCTGGTGACTACAGAAAAGAGAAGCACAGAAGCTTGGTAAGATGGAGAAATAGATTATTTCATTTATGTCTACACAAGTTGATTATTATTATCATACACTTATACTAATCATTATTTATTGAGAAACAGCAATCCAAAAATTCTACTATACACTACAAATATTTTGCAATGGATTTCATGACTACCCCAGTTATAAATCATGGTTGAGATAAAATTGTATTTGTTCACACAGCCTGAAAAAAAAAAGTGTATATATATAAGAGGAAATGTAGCTTTTTAACCAAAATCAGCAATGAACAAGCCAGTCTTCTTCTGAATATCCTGCCACTATATATGTAATTTTACATTTTATTCTCCTAGAGCTTCAGATGCTCAAGGTCAAGCATTATCCTTTCCTGCAGTTCAAAATAAGTTTCATAGATTCAAGTACAAAGATAAGATGTGGTCTCATTCTTCCAAATACTGGAGACAAGTGAGTAACAAGGACAGTGTAGGGCACTGAGGGAAATCAACAGAATAAGAAAATACATGGAGAAGTGTAAACCACACTGGAACAGAGAGTTTTTAGCAACACCGATTTTAATAATTATCAAAAGGGAATTTTTGAACAAAAAGAAGACATATTTTCACCACTTCCTTCTCCTATGCCTCATGAAACCCAGTGTTTCTCTTGAGGAGCTGCTGATGGTTTTGAACTACCAATCATGTGTATCGCAGCCCATAAGGTAATTGTGTTAGTCCGGGTTGACTAGAGAAACAAATTCATAGACACTCACATGTGTATAAGAAAGAGCTTGTCATAAAGAGTAATTGTATGTTAAGGAAATATCCTAGCCCAGTCCAGATCAAGTCCATAAGTCCAATATTGACCCATATGTCCAATATCAGTCTATAAATTCCTCTTCAGACTCACACAATACATGCAATGACACTGAATGCAGGAAGATCACAGGATAGTGAGTGGAAAGTCTTGTGGATCCAATGGTGGTGAAAGCATCTCAGTGCTGGCGTCGTCTCCACGTGGCTCCTCTAGCTCCAGGGCTCTGGCTTTATCAGCATAGCTCCGTGTGGCTTGTCAACAGGAAGGTAAAGCAGAGAAAGTCTGTGTCCCACCTCCAGGGAAGAAGATAAGAGTTGCCAAAATCTTCAGGAGAAGGCCATGCCCACACAGAGGCTTCATTGGCTATGACCTGATTGATAGGCTAGACTCCACCCCTTTGCTCAAGTTGACAGTAGATTATGTAACTGCCACAGTAGTTGAGGAAAATCACATTGAGCCTGGTAGTCACTGACGTGAGGACCATATTTGACCTCCTCTGATTTAGCTCAAAAGCTCATCTTTATATACAACAAACATTTGTTGATAATAACATTGTACTGGACACAGTCATATTTGTTTTCCTACTTAATTCACATAATTTAAAGTAGGGATTCTAATCCTATGTTCCAGAGACAGAAGGTGAAATTCAGATGTCATGTGATGTGTCCTAAACTACATAACTAAGGACTGGAGTGGGGTCATCTGCCTATTCTGATTCTATGGCCTTTGGCCTTTTTTCCCCTCCCTTTCTACCTTCTCTTTTCCTTTTCCTTTTCCCCTTTTGTTTATGCCTTTACATACTTTTAATTGTATAGAAAACAGTTAATGAAAGTTTCCAAATAAAAAATGAATCCTTAAATATTAAAGTAGATAACCACGTTACCCTATGCAAACTTAGCAGCAAACAACTATAGATGTCTTGAAATGATGTAATAGATGTCTTGAAAAGATGCAAATTGCAAAGATAAATAATATCACAACCTAAAGCCCACATTAAACACAAAGGAACAAAAGCTGGGTTCCCTCTAATTACTCATCTATGATATTAAATGCTCGAGGCAATGAAAGGAAAATAGAAGGCTCATGGGAAAAGATGGTAACTTCAGATTTCTAAACTTTGCATTCATACAAGAATTCAACAGAACTATGTTCTCATTTAAACCCAATAAAACACAAAAACAAACAAAAATGTATCTAACATTCTTAGATACTCCCCAAATATTGATACCAGAACTATGCAGTAAAACATCAAAATATTATTAATACACTTGATTCATAAAATAATTCTTAAAGTCTCATAGTATATATATAGTAAAAAGGAGGGAAGATATTTTAAGCATGAATGATTGAAAGGTTATGTTGGTAAATTCACCATTGTTAGCAGATGACTGAGAGAAATTTACGTGGGGCGAAACACAGCAGTTTTGTTGAAAAAATCCAAGCATTGTTCCACAACTGATTTAGGAACAGGTTTAATTTTGTGCTCTAAGATTTATTGTTATGATCATATTTTACCCTCACATATCAATTGGTATAAAAGTAATTTTTTAAATCTGCCTTTTTTATCGGAGAACAATAGCTGTTTTCTCCACTGTGACATCTGAATTCGAGTGTCCTTCAAACCTCAAACATCACAATGCCGCACGTCCCATTGTCCTTCCGACCTGTTCATACCAATAGGAGGTAACGCTGTTTTCATTCAAAACAACTGCAGTACAATTCCTGACACCTGGTGCTGTCATTTTACAATGCTGCAGTCTGAATGCATTGTCATTTAATAGCACCAACTAAATTGATCTCTATTTTTTATATTTCAAAAAAATTGTACTAACAGGGCTTGAAGCTATGAAGGATTATAGTTCATAATGACCAATTTTAACATGTTTTATAATCCATCAAAATGTGAGTATTACCTTAGGGTACAATTTATTTTTCCTTATCATAAAATTCCACCATAGTTAGAACAGTCTTATAAATAAAAAAATGAGTCCCTTGCAGAGGTAATGAAAAGAAACCCATTCAATCTTCTCCTGATGTTTCATTCTGGCTTTTTGACAGCTGAAGATACCAATACACAATCAAATGCCTTTAGCATAGCAATGAAAAATGTGAACATTAAGCAAATTTGTCCACGTGAAATAATTGACAGTGGTGTAAAGAGACTCAGTTCAGTGGTTTATAAAATATAAGAATCTGATCTAAATTAATTTGGAATTGCAAAGCATGAGAAGCATATGTTCTTTGGCAAACTAAGGAAATGGGTCCGTGTGTTTCATATTTATATATTTGTATTGTCTTAACTCGTTGACTTTTAAAAGAAAAAAACATCGAAAGCATGTTATGATTTTTAAAGATTACTCTCAGTACTTTTTCCCTAATGTTCTGTTGAAAAATATAAGCAGTGTAGTTCTCTGAACACATGAAACTTCATATATGAGTACAAGGAAGCAAAAAGGAAAAATAAAATACTAAATCACTCTATCGTCATCATTAAGTCCACCAGAATTTTTAAAATAGCTGTTGACTTCAAGGGTGTTTAAGACATCAACAAAATAAAAGGTAAACTAACATTTATTGAACAAAACATTTATAAGGGTTCGGAATTTTATATACATTGTAACTTGTTCATTACAGTAATTGAGCAAGGTTTTAATTTTATCTCTAAATTTTCACATTACAAAATTATATCAGGTTAAGAGATTTAATTTTATAATGTGTAAATTTAGTGATAAATTAATAATCCAGATCTCTTTAGCTTTGCCACATTATCCGTAAATTGTTATAATCCATAGATCCATAATCTGTTATGTAGAGATCACACAGGTAAAATTTTGGTATTCTTGGTTTTTGACCAAGATCCATCTGACATCAGCAATGATATCCCTTGTTCCAAGTTCTCTTTAAAATCTGGCTTGAATGGTGCCCGGCTATCAAAAGATATAGCATCTGGCGTCTTAAAGGCTTGAAGATAAACAGGCGGCCATCTAGCCCAGAAGCAACAAAGCCCACATGGAAGAAGCAAACCAGCCTGTGTGACCATGAGCTGTCAAAGGGATCAGGTATCAAGCATCAAAGAAAAAGAATCATATCATTGTAAAGGTGGGTGAATGCAAAGTGGAGACTCATGGCCCATCGGTAGGCAACTGGACACCCCCTTACTGAAGGGTTGTGGGGAGGAGATGAACCAGTCAGGGTGTAGAGCAGCAATGAGGAAACATATACCTTTCCTCTAGTTCTTAAATGCTTCCTCCCCCTCACTATCATGATCCCAATTCTACCTTACAAATCCGGCTAGACCAGAGGATGTACATTGGTACAGATAGCAACTGGAAACACAGGGAATCCAGGACAGATGACTCCTTCAGGACCAGTGGTGAGAGTGGTGAGGCCTGGAGGGTGGAGGGAACGTGGGATGGAAAGGGGGAACCGATGACAAGAATCTACATATAGCCTCCTCCCTGGGGGATGGACAGCAGAGAAGAGTGCGGGGAGGGGGGCTGGGGGACAGGGGGCGGGGAAGACATTGGACAGTGTAACTCATGACAAAATAATAATAATTTATGAATTATGAAGGGTTCATGAGGGAAGGCGGATTGGGAAGGGAGGGGGAAAAATGAGGAGCCAAAATGAAGGGCTCAAGTAGAAGGCAAATGTTTTGAGAATGATGATGGTAACAAATGTACATATGTGCTCAGCACAATGAATGTATGCATGGATTGTGATAAGAATTGTACAAGCCCCCAATAAAATAATGTTAAAAAATTTGGCTTGAATGTTTGCTACATTCACTTAAAAAAATTTTCAGCAATGTGATATTGAAGATATTGTTAACTAATTTCTGGATTTTATTGGATCATTTTTCTCTAGAATGGGCACAAAGATGGAGACCATTTAGTCATTTGGGCCATATGTCAAACTTCTTGGCATAAATGAGCGCTTCCAGTGTTAACCTTGTTCTGGCTAGTGATACTGAGCTTTTCCATCATCTCTTTCCATAGATATCATTGATTTGATTGCTGCTTGTTCTGTTCTGTAAGGTCCACCTGTATAATCACCATTTATGTTTTGAGGGGAAAAAAGTAATTCCAATGAGTAACTTGATCTTGCAAAACTATTATATGCACTCTGGTTTCATTTCTAGCAGTAAGGCCATATGTTCTAGCTACTGATCCTTTTACTTTGTTACAACTTTCACATTCCAATCACTGGAAATTATTAATGCAGATTGATTACATAATTTGTGAATTACAGGCTGCATAAGTTATATAAATATTCAATTTATTAGTAGTAGTTCTTGGTTCTTAAATTTGAGTGATATCATATTGCCTGGTGCTCTGCGTAGGTGTATGGATATTTCCCTATTACTGACAGTGCTGTACTTCAGGGTAGACCTTGAAATGTTCTTGACAGTGAATGTGATGCTATTCCTTTCGTGCTGTCTTTCTCATCATCACTCACTCACTGCCGGTAAGTCAATTCCAGTAGAACAGCATAGAACTGCACCTGTGGGTTTCAGAGACTCTTGGAGGGAATAGAAAGCCTTATCTTTCTCCCACAGTGTGGCACGTGGTTTCAAACTGCTAACCTTGTGATTGACAGCCCACTGGGTACTCACTACACCTCGAGGGCTCCCAGCCGTCTACCTTAGCTCATTAGTGCCTAAGCTATAAATTTTTACACATTCCATTTCATTTTTGAAGACTTCCAATTTTCCTGGATTCATGGTCTATATAACCCATGTTCCTATTATTAATGGATATCTACAGCTGTTCCTTCTTATTTCGAGTCTTTTCACATCATCAAAGGAACTCTTGAAACTTTTACATCATGTAAGTCAACTCTTTTGAGAAGGCAGCTCTTCCTCAGTAGAATTTGAGTGCCTTACAGCCTGCAAGATATTTATAACAGACCACTACTATCCTCTTTATTTTTTTATCTATTTCTTCTTGCATCCAAAGTTTATTTAAGAAGAAAGTGATGAGTGATGAGGAGATTAATAGCAAGAGCATCACTGAATTCCACCTTCTGCCAGTGACTGTCCCAAGCCCCAAGTCTGCCCCACCCCTTTGTGTTCTTTAGTGAATGCAGAGCTCAACTGGAAAGGCCCTGGATCAACCCCCAGGGTCCTATTGCCCTAGCTTTCATCTCTCCTTTCCTCGCCCACCTGTTCCAGGGAAGGGGAAGCGCCTCCACTTGAATGCACGGGAGACCCCAGAGAGGTGACCTGTACAACAGCAAAGTCTTCCCCTTCAGGGAAAGGGACTGAGGAGTTGGACCACTACTATTCCAAGGCTTCTGTTTTGTTTTGTCTTCCAGAAGAGATTTTCAGGTCCTCCTTTTGTGTCTTTGTTTGGAAAGTCCACTGAAACATGTCCACTGTGGGTGCCCCTGCTGGTATATTAAATACTGCTGGTGGCATCTCTAGGATCACAGCAGCATGCAAGCCACTATTGTATGACAAATTGACAGATAAATGGGTCCACAAAAGCCTAAAGAATTTGATGTCATTTTATTTTTAAATATCCTCAATGAATCAAAAACTGATTCATTCAATGTGAATATGTATCTAAGTGGGATAAATGGTATTGCAGGTAATCCAGTAAAGAACAAATATTTCAATGACTATGTCTCAGACTAATTTTCTTCTGGGAAAAATTTGAAATTTATCATTGACCTTACATTAAATAAAACTCTATGTGCCCTAAAAGTTAAAAACTATAGAAATCATTTAATAGAAGATTATCTTCATGAAGTAAGAATATGGAAGAATTCCAAACAAGGTACAAATTTCATAAAGGGACATATTTTGTTGATACATTCATTATATAGAAATTCATTAGGAAATATACAATGAGCCTTTGTACATGCTGTATCTACAGCCAGGACGCCTGATATCAATACAATTAATCCATCTACTAGATTAGCTTCTCCCAGAAACAACTCCTGATATGTAGATTTTAGAGCAGGCAGTTATTTTGGTGAGTAGCATGGGTACGTAAATAGGAACACTGATCAGGAGAGAAACCAAAATCTATACAGGATATACAAGGGAGCAGGTCACTGCTATTGACAGCTTAGGGGACCCTGGGGACCGCTCAGAGACGATGGTGAGCATACCTGTTTTGCTCGATTGTCCACCAAGTATCTATCATCCATTGTTGTTGCATTTGGGTTTTCGGCTAAGTTTTCTCCAACTCACGGCCACCCCGCCAGGTGTGCCCCATCTTCACAGTCTTTAGTTTCCATGGGTTCCAGTTCACTGTGGCAGCCACTCTGGAGTTTGAAGCCCAATCTTGGAGGCCCATCTATTGTAATCTATAAGATTTTATTTAGCTACAATTTGGAAACAGGTCACTAGGCTTTTCTTCCTAGTCTGTCTTATTCTGGAAACTCTACTTAAATCCACACACCATGGATGACTCTGTTAGGATTTGAAATATTTGTGGCATAACACCCAGCAACCTAGCAACACCTAAGTCCCGACAGTCCTACCAACTGAGACATGAATGTGGGTGGTAGCATCCATCATTAGCTGAGAGCTACTGCTGAGGATATTATCTCCCTAGCCCGAGTCACAGATCAAGCACATTACTATTGCCACTGAGGGCCCAGAAGCAGGGTTCTCATTGCTGCAATAAGAAGCTTATGATTAGTGCGGAGGAGTCATGGGGGGGCACCCTCACCTGAATAGCTGCATAGATACAGCTCTTCAGGGTCTCTTACCTTAACCACAGTCCCTCTCCTCTTACATTGCATTATATACTTCCTAATGTATTTATGATTCGTCCTGCACAGAAATGCAAGTGTTGGAAGGGTCTGGATGTTGTTTCATAAACCGCATCCTCCTCACGTAGAATGATGTATGACAATTCAATTCAATTAATAGATGTTGTTAAATTATGATGCATGAATGAAATGTCACTTGATCCACATGCAAACAACAACAAAATCTGAGAATATCAAGTATTGTGTGGACATAATATTAAAAATTTCATATACATTGATAGTGGAAGTGAAAATTAGATCAACATTTTTTAAGGCAAATTTGTCAATGTCCAGTATTATTAAAGGTGGTTACCTTGACACATATACTGAAAGATGTAACAAAGTTCCCATTTGTAGTTTATAATTTATTGTAAATTCTTCCTACATAGAGGACTAGTACAAGAATGTTAACAGCATGGGTATTTTATGTGTTAAAATGTCTTTTACAGATGCCAACTGCCCTTGATAATGCCACAGTTTTATAGATTCTTCTTTCTCCACCTAATAGAACTAGGTATCATTAAAAGAACAACAACTTACATTATAAATCACTTCAGTTTTTATAAGACACTATTAATTAACTGAACCGTTATTAAAATGCTGTAGCATCCTTGATGCCAAGGACAAGGTGGTAGAAAAGATCCAACCCTTGTTCTCAATGAGCATATTCTGCAAGGTGAATAAAGTAAGGGAGATATGATCATTTCATTTTACAGGTAAGTAAATGCAGTCTAAAATCTCTACATGTGCAAAAGGTTTAGTGCATGACCACTTGCAATAAGTTGACAGTTCAAACTCACTCAGTCATGTCAGAAGTCAAGTAATTTGCATTTGAAAGATCACGACTTTGAAAACATTAGGACGCAGTTCTCTGGAGTCTAAATTGATGGCAGCGAACAGCTTGTGTAATCTCAGAATTATTTCAAATTGCATCTTCCAAAGAAAGACAACCAATAGATGGCATAGTCAAAATGTAAATACTCCAGACTCACACACTTTTCATTGTGGCAAATTGACGATTTAACAACAACAAAAAATTTCACTCAAATTAATAAAAAAAAAATGAAGTGAATAAAATAATTATTAAAACATTCTCGTAGTTTCTACACAACTAAATCTGAACCAGAACCAAGAAATATGTCTTCATAACTTTTGTAAAGTCTTAGAGATGTTCATGTAAAAAAGTAGAAACCTGACATTTCCTGTAATCACAAAATTTAAAGCACATTTAAAAGCATAACACACTCCAAAATAGACATTGTTTGTTGCTATAATACTATGTGCAATATAACTTTTCTTTTTCTTTATATGATTATTCAAATAGTTAACAATGGTTTTAAAATATTAAAATTTTTAAATAGCTACACAATTAAAAATACACTGAAAAAATTATTTCAAAATAATCTTCATGTTTAATTCTAAATATGAAAAAGCATTATTTTAGAGTTATTTCAGTATTAGAAATTGAAATCAGAGTTCAAAGATATTTTTCAAGTCACATTCTAATATCTTCATTTTTTTTCTGAAGACATTGGATAATTGCTGCAATGGGTAGTCCAAATCTTACAAGTGGACACATTGCCTTTATTACCCTATAACGTAATTGCTTTATTAGCATTCAAACAGGTTCACTATCTCTAGAAGGCTTTGAGGCTCACAATCTTTTCAATGTGAAATGCACTAAATCGAAAGTACCTCAAGATGTAGAAGCAGAGTAAGTAGGAAAGCAGAAAATAAATTTCTGGGCATCAGAAAAGTCCGATTTTATTTCATAGCTTTCTTCTCACTTGTTCAGTGACTTTGGAAAAGTTTATTTAAATTTGCTGGACTTGATTTTCTTATATGTAAAACTGAGATGGCAATAACTACCTTTCCTATATGGGATTTTATTAGGATGGGATGAGTTAATATATGTAAATGCATTTTAATGCATATGGAACTTAAATATGCATTGACAATGATATTATTATAATAACGTAAGGATTATATCACAGAACTTCATGTAAATTTTAAGTGAATGATGTGTTTAATAATTCTATCACTTATCCATCATTCATGAATTCATTCAACCAATAATTATTATTGAGCACCTATTGTATGTCGGAGGAGCCCTGATGGTTAGTGGCTCAGCTGCTAGTTAAAAGTTGCACTTTTTAATTCCCCAGCTACTTCACGAGAGAGAGGTGGCAGCTTGCTTGCATAAAGATTAAAGCCTTGGAAACCCCATGGGACTGTTTAGTCTATCCTATGAAGCAGCTCAACAGCAACAAGGTTTGTGTGTTTGTTTTTAAATAGGTTACTGTATACCACATTTTATGTTGTGGTTGTTAGGTGCCATCCATTGAATGGGTTCCTCCCCATAGTGACCCCATACCACCTGTGCCATCCTCACAATTCTCCTATGCTGGATCCCACTTTGAGACCACAGTGTTAATCCACTTGGTTGAAAGCCTTCTTCTAATTAGATGCCCCTCCACTTTACCAAGTATGAAGTCCTTCTCCAAGGACTTGTCTTTCCTGACATGTCCAAAGTATGGAAGATCAAGTGTCTCTATTCTTGCCTCCAAGGGGAACTCTTGTCATGCTTCTTTCAAGACAGAAGGGATCATCCTTTTAGCAGTATACAGAACTTTCAGTATTCTTCTCAAGGACCACAGTTCAAATGCATTGATTCTTCTTCAATCTTCCTTATTCAGTGTTCGACTCTCACATGCAGATGAGGTAAATGAAAATACGTGGATTGAATCAGGGTGCAGTTCAGTTAAAGAAACATCCTTTCTTTTCAATACTCTAAAGATCTCTTTGGCAGCAGATTTATCCAAGGCAATGTGTCTTTTGCTCTATTGAGTGCTGTTTCCATGAGCATTGATTATGGACCAAGCAAGAAAAAATCTTGAAAAATTCAATCTTTGCTCATTTATCATCCTGCTATCTCCTGGACCAGTTGTGTGGATATGGGTCTTTGTAAAATCGAGTTGTGTGTAAGTCTAGGTACTTTAGAGAAATAAATCCACAGAAACCCATGTATAAGAGAGAGTTTTATATAAAGGTTAAGTGCACATCAAGAAAACATCCCAACCCAGTGCTGCCCAAGCCCACAAGTCCAACATTAACCCATTAACCCATATGCCCAACGCCAATCCACAAGTCCTCCTCCATCTCACACAACAGACCCAATGATGCCGACTGCAGGAGAAAATCCAAATCAGTGAATGTATAAGCATCTCAACACTGGCAGGGGTCTCTACACGGCTGCTCCAGCACCCAGGGTGGCATTGGGGTAGGTCCATGTGGCTTCTCCTCAGGGATGTCTTGTAGGAAGTGAACCTTGCCAGCTAAAGCAGGGAATTGGCTAAGGCAGCTTGACCCTGGTCCGACCATCACAAGGCAAGAGACCTGAGAACTAGAAAGGTGAGGCTCACCTAGCCATTTATCCCTCTGCCCTTCAATTAAGCCCACATGTGTTTATCAGCCAGGTTGGCACAATAAACTAATTCAAGTTGTTTGCCATACTGAAGGCTACAACACTTGATCTTCATCAGGGAAGTTCTTCAAGCCCTTCTCACTTTCAGCATGCAAGGTTGTATCATCTTCAAAGAATAAGTTGTTACTAAACCCTCCTCTAATCCTGATGCACATTCTTCTTAACATACACCAGGTTCTCAGATTAATTGCTCAGCATAAAGACTGAATGCACATGGTGAGAGGATATAACTCTGACACACACCTTTCTTGATTTTAAACTATGCAGAATTCCTTTGTTCTTTTAGCACAGATGCCTCTTGATTCATGACAAGTTCCTCCAGAACACAATAGAGTTGTCTGGAATTTGCATTCTTCTTCAGATAATCCATAGATTATTATGATCCACACAGTCCAATACCTTTGCCCAATCAGTAAAACACAAGTAAACATCTTTCTGGTATTCTTTGCTCTCAGCCAAGATCATTCGGACATCATCAATGATATCCCTTGTTCCACATCCTCCTCTGAAACCAGTCTGAACCTCTAATACTATCCTGTCAATGTACTGCTACAACCATTGTTGGAGGATCTTCAGCAAAATTTTACTTGCATGTGATATTAATGATATCGTGATACAATTTGAGCATTCTGATGAGTCATCTTTCTTTGGGATGAGTAAAAATATGGATCTTTTCCACTCAGTTTGTCAAGCCGCTGTCTTCCAAATTTCCTGGCATAGATTCATAAGTGCTTCCAGTGCTTCATCAGCTTGTTGAAACATTTCAATTGGTATTCCACCAATTCCTGGAGTCTTGTTTTTGTCTATTGTTTTCGGTCCATCATGAACTTGTTCCTTCATAATCATTGGTTCATGCTCA
>NW_022111321.1:6370955-6399373 GCF_000313985.2 Echinops telfairi | reverse complement strand
TTCTGAAAGTGGACAAAACAACAGGAGACTTCACACAGGAGGTGATGTTTGAGCTGGATTTTAAAGAATGCAGGTAGAGATAGAAAGAAATGCTAATATGTGCCTGGGAATCAAAATATGCAAGAAAGGTGTATGGCAAGAGAAGTGTGGTAAATGAAAGAATATCCCCTGCTCATGGATTGGAAGACTCGATATAGTGAAGATGTCAATTCTACCCAAGGCACTATATAAGTTTAACTCTATCCCCAATACAAATACCAACAACCTGCTTCAAAGAAATTTAAAAAACTAACTACCGAGTTCATATGGAGAGGAAAGAAGCACAGAATTAGCAGAGACTTCCTCAAGAAGAAAAGCAAAGTCTGAGGGCTTGCTTTACCTGACTTTATAGCATAATACACAGCCACAGTGATAAAAAAAAAATTGGTACTGGTATAATAATAGATATCATACCACTAGCAAAGAACAGAAACCCCAGAAATAAAACCAGCAGCATATAGACAACTGAACTTCGATAGAGGCCCAAGAAAGAGCAAATGAGAAGTGGATGCCCTCTTCAACAAGTGATGCTGGGAAAAAATGGATATCTACATGCAAAAAAGTGAAACAAGATCCTTAGTTTACCCCAGGCACAAGAACAAACTCAAGGTGGACCACAGACCTTGAAGTAAAACCCAAAACTATTAGAGCCATAACCGAGTGAATCGGGACAAACCTGAAAACCATGGCATAGGGAATACATAGGCTAGCCCAAATAAGGAAGGACACACACACACAGAAGAAACTGAAATTAACAAGTGGGATATACTAAGGAGAAATAAGAGAACCCACAGACTAGTAGAAGATCTTTAGCAAGGACATATCAGACAAAGGGCTTATTACTAAAATATACAATACCTTAATAGCCCTGCCACAAGAAAAAAGTAGAGAGCCCTCTGAGAATGTGGACAAAAGACCTGAACAGAAGTTTCACCAGGGAGGAAACCCAAATGGCCAATAAACATATGAGAAAATGTTCATGGTCATTAACCATCAGACAAATGAAAAATAAAATAACTATTACATACCACCTAAAAAGGAAAGGGCTAACCTATCCTGAGGATAACCGGTTCAAAAAATCAGACAGCAAAAAACTTTGTAGGGGATATGGCAAGATAGGAATTCAATCTGGCAATATCTAAAAAAGTAGTAAATTGAGTGACTTTAGGACCCAGCAATTTCCCTATTGGGAATATACCCAGAAAAAGTAAGAAATAGACAGCAACCAGTCATCTGCACTCCAAATTTTATTGGCGCAATTCAAAATCATGAAGATGTGGAAAATACTAAAATTCTATTGCTAGACAAGTGGACTTCAAAACCCTGGCATATACACACAATGGAGTACTGCACATCCCTAAAAAACAGTGATGAACATATGAAGCATATTGTCTTGTGGGAAGAGTTGGAGGAAACTATGCTAAATGAAGTTAGCCAAGCACAAAAGGACAAGTACAAGATGAGTGTGCTGAGTGGGTCCAATCAACACAGTGGGTACAGAAGAAAAGCTATTTAATACATAATTTCCGGGTTGAGGAGAGACCAAGCCCAATGATGCATATGGCATACCAACATAAAGAAAGCGAAAATGGAGGGGTGGGAGGGAAAAGAAGGAAAAAGGGGGAAATATGAAGGCACAGTGGGGAAGAGGACACTAACCCACCCTTGAAGGGGGTGTTGTTTATGTCCATAAAGGAAAGGGAGGGAGGGAGCAGACCTCAGCCTGGTTTGCAAGAAGCAGCGAACTAACAGAGAGGAGTGGCCCACCAAGCTTCACGGCAACAGTCCTGCTTGGAGCAGCCAATGCACAGACTGTAGGGTCTCCTCACAATGAGACATGACATCCCCTACTGATCCACAGTGCTAGGGGGGCAGCATTGGAGACACAGTGTGGGAATTGTGACTGGTCTGAACCCCACATACACTGGGAGATGACACAAGGGAGCACAACAGAGCAGCCAGGGGAGAAAAGCAACAACATCCCCGAGAAATCCCGAAAATAGACTTCTGATATGGGGGACAGGACTTGGCACCTCATCAGACCCAATCAGAAAACATTCATAAGGGTCAGCTGACAGACCTGGAACTATTTATAGGCTTTTTTTATGTTTTGTTTTTCTTTTTTTTCACATCTACTATATAAGATAAACAGGATAAACAATCCCTAGGGGAAAACAGTACCTATGTAAATGTATTTATACATAACAATAGGGACATAGATCTATGTACATATATTCCATGTTAAACATTAAGGTAGCAGATGGATGTTGGCCCTTTATTCGAGTCCTCCCTCAGTACAAGAACACTCTGTTCTGCAGTTTGGTGGCAAGATGGCACCAGGTGAGCAGCTTACATTGAGAGTTCCATGTGACCAATAAATTCACCGATTAGAAACCAAGTGGGTGATCCAGGTAAATGAGTTAACTCCTGTAGAAATCCAGAGTATTCCCTAGCCCAGGGAGCGGACCTTCCCTCCCAGCTAGCCAAGCTCTGGAGCCCCTAGTCTATGCCCTAAGTTCTCCCATGTCACTCACTGCTGCGAATAGCCCTCTTCTCCCTATGCAGTGCCCACCGTCATACCTAGTACCCTCCAGACACCAGCCCAAGGCCCCAGTGGTCACAGCTAGACCCTGTTTTCAGTCTGCTCAAGGTAAACCCCTCAGTGAACAGCCCCATACAAATCACCAACCTGTGGCCTTACCCACCACAGTGGGAACCTACCCCCACCCCTATCACCCACACATAGCTCAGGCCCTGCGCCCAAGTTTTACTTAACCTATCAACTGCAGTCTGTGCTACTGAGGAACATCCATGCAGGCTTCCAACAGCCACAAACTGAACCCTTCAGTAACTACACAGAGTCCAACCACAACCCTTGACCCTGTGGCTGGATCTCTCTGTAGCGAGTGACCACAGCTATTAAAGCCGCAGTCAGAACCCATCTGCCATCTTCTGCAGATTGTCCTGAAGGGCCAACAAGTACACCGCCGGCCCTCTGGTGAGTCTGTCCCAGACTCATGGTTTCTCTGCCAGGCAGCTTCCAGCCCCCTGAAGTTTTCCCAAACAACTGCAGCTCCAGAGCTTCTTTCCCAGGTCACGTCCACCCCCAGAGCCTACACTACACGTGGTAACATTGAGACTGCACAGCTTCTCCAATGGTCCACCCCCAACACCAGGGCTTTCCTCTGGCACCGCCATAGTTCTCTGGACTCTCAGCCAGGCAGTGACCAATCCTGGGGATTACACACAGTATCTCTGCAAACCCAAGGCTTCTGGACTAGATTTTTAGACCCTTTGCAGCACAACCTGGCCTAGCAGTGTTCCAGCCAGCCAGCACAGGACCACAGACACACTGTAGGCATGCCCTGGCCTGATCCAGAATCATACCCACAGTCACCAGCCACAGGCCATCTCCTGAGCACCCCCGCTGCTGCCAGCCACCAAACTGCTATGGCAACTCCCTTACGTAGTAGCCCAATACCAAAACACAGGAGGCCACAGGCAGCCCCCATCATTACTCTTACCAGCTCCACAGAGAGAAAGTTCAGGGCCCCGGTGTCTTTCAGGAGCAAGGGACTGAGCGCCACAAAAACAGCAACCTTCCTCAACACCCTTCAAAGGAAACAAGATAAACAAAATGCAGCATCAGAGGTTGTCCTAAGCACAATGACACTCATAGAAGAAGCACGCATTATCTGCCATAAAAGAAAATCTTCAGAATCCTTCTTGGAGTCGAATAAGATATGAGGGAAGTAATACATAACAAGGATCGAATGATTGAGGAGATTATGTCCACGATCTATGGGATGAAGTCCTCACAACCAAGGAAAATACAAAAGTTAAGGGGCAAGGTAACGGAAGCATAAAACAAGATAACAGGGCTCACCAACAGACTAGGAGAGGTGGAGAATCATAGCCAGTGATCTCAAGGACCACCAGGCAGACTTCAACAAATAGGAAAGTCAAATAAGACAATCAATGAGACAGAATAAAACCTGAGATCAATAACAAATGCTATGAATAGGAACAATATTCAAATAATAGGAATACTGGAACAAGACAAAATGATGACGTAAACAGCTAAAGTACTGAGAAAATTCTTGGAAGAAAACTTCCCTAACTTAATGAATGAGACTCAGACAATCATACAGGAAACAGAGAGGACACCAATTAGACTAAACTCCAGGAAGAAATCACCAAGGAACATAACAGTTAAGTTATCCAACTTTGAGGAAAAGGAAAAGATCAGAAGAGCAGCTACAGAAAATAAGGCCGTCACATATGATGCTACTCAGATAAAAATATGCTCAGCCCTATCAGCAGAATCATGGAGAGGAGGATGGGGTGGGGTAACATCTTCTGAAAGTTAAAAGAGAACAATGCCAATCCAAGAATCCTCTATCCCACCAAACTGTCTATCAAGATAGAGGGAGAGGTAAGAGTCTTCCTGGACCAGGAAAAACTCAAAGACTACGTTATAAGACACCCTACCCTGCGAAAAATCCTTGATGACTCACTGTGATCAGAAGATTAACATTCATCAAGTACAAATAGGAGACCACCACATAGCACATCCCCACCTGAAGTCAACGTGCCAAAAGCAACCACCAAGAATACACACCTGGAACAATTCATAGATTCATTTGTTTGTTTTCCTCCCTCTCAATTTTCTTCTTCTTCTTTTTTTCATCCATATCTATCTATAGAAGATAGGCAGGATAAACAATCCCAAAGAGAAAACAACAGGACTGATAGTTTGGGGAGGACGGGGAGAGGAGAAGGTGCAGGAAAGGGAGGGAGGAGCCAACAAACCCAGGGACAAGGGAACAAGAGATCTAAAAATCGATTGTGAGGAAGGCATAGAATGTCTGGTGAGGGTTGGATCAGGTGCAATGTAGCCAAAGGAATTACTGAGAGCCAAATGAAGGTCGAACATGACAGTGAGACAGGAGGAAATTTTTTAAAAATAGAGGAAAAAACGAGGAGACATACTTATAGAGGTATAAGCATTCATATGTAAATATATCAATATATAATGACAGGGATATAGGTCTATATACTTAAAACTATATGTTAAGTATTAAAGCAACAGATGGACATTGGGCGTCTGCTCACATCCTCCCTCAATGCAAGAACACTTTGTTCTAATAACCTGGCATTCTGTGATGCTCACCTTCCTGACATAATTGCTGAAGACAAAATGGATGCATAAACTAATGTGGTAAAGAACATTGATGATCCTGGCTATTACGAGATATAGCATCTAGGGTCTTAAAGTCTTGAAGTTAAACAAGCCATCTAATAGGGAAGCAATGAAGCCCACATGGAAGAAGCACAACAGCCTGTGTGGTCATGAGGTGTCGAAAGGATCAGGCATCAGGCATCAGAAGACCCAGAACAATCATATTGATGCAAACAAAGGGGGCTTGAATGCAGACCCAAGGCCCATCTGTAGGCAACTGGATATCCCTCACAGAAGGGTCACAAGGAAGGGACAAGGCAGGCAGGGTGCAGTATAGCTCCAATGAAACACAAAAAAATTCCTCTAGTTCTTTCATGCTTCCCCACCCCACCCTCCACTATGATGAACCCAGTTCTATCTTACAAATCTGGCTAGACCAGAGTATGTACACTGGTACAGATAAGAGCTCTCTACACATAGAATCCAGAACAGATAAACCCTTCAGGACCAATAATGAAAGTAGCGATACCATAAGGGTGTGTTGAAGGGGTGGGTGGAGAAAGGGGCAACTGATGACAATGAACAATGTATAACCACCCCCACCTATTGGGGGACAAACAACAGAAATGTGGGTGAAGGAAAACAGTGGATGGTATAAGACATGAAAATAATAATAATTTATAATTTATTAAGGGTTCACGAAGGTGAGTGGGTCAGGGAGGGAGGTAAAAGAGAGAAACTGATACCAAGGGCTCAGGTAGAAAAATATGTTTTGAAAATGATGATGACAACATATGTACAAAGGTGTTTGATCCAATTGATGTCTGGATTGTTATAAGAGCTGTAAGAGCCCCCAATAAAACGATTTACTTACCAAAAAAAAAAAAAAAAGGAAAGCACAGGGAATCCAGGAGAGATAAACCCCTCAGGATCAATATTGAGAGTAGACGTGCCACGACGGGAAGGGGAAGGTGTGGGGAGATAGGGGGAACCGATCACAATGATCTGTCTATAACTCCTCCCAGGGGATGGACAACAGAAAAGTGGGTGAAGGGAGACATTGGTCAGTGTAAGACATGAAAAAATAATAATAATTTATAAATGATCAAGGGCTCATAAGGGGGGGAAGAGAAGCCGATAAAAAGGGCTGAAGTAGAAAGAAAATGTTTTGAGAATGATGATGGTAACAAATGTACAAATGTACTTGGCACAATGGATAGATGTATGGATTGTGATAAGAGTTGTACAAGCCCCCAATAAAATGATTTTTTAAAGGGTGGGGGGAGAGATAGTGTGTGTGGTACAGTATGTCCTTGTATGAAATGGTTACTCTGCTACCCATCACGTTTGATTTTTTAAAATTTTACTGTAGCATTTTGACACAGTGCCTTGCTGGATGAGGCAATATTTTATGCTTTCTTTCATGGCAAAAAAGAAAAATTTCCAGATTTAAAAAATCTGGTCAATATACAAACATTAATGACTAAATGTTCTCTCTCTCTCTCTGTCTCTTGAACTTTTAGAACTTGACATGCTTATATTGCAAGTTAGCAGTACTATTAAATTTATTTCATTATGATTAGTTTTGGAACACAAGAACTTTACATAAAATAGTTCTAAACATATTAAATATAGTATTTTCATTACTTTTAAATGTGAGTTAGTAAATTGATAAATATATACATAATAAAAATGAACTAGTGAATGAATGATACATTTTGTTATCATTTTGTTATTTTTATTCAAATTGATAACTTAATATTCATCCACTGGATACTTTATCAATATAATGAGAAAATCTTAGGATGTTTATAAATCAAAGTGCATGCTGATAATTGATTGTCAAAAGGAAACTCTGATTGTCTAAAACAAAAAGTGTTCAACGAATCAGACAAGACCAGAAGAAGATAAGAAAGTAAGGTCTCTCTGGGGTCAGGAAACAGGAAGAGTGTGCCCTATCTTTACACATCACTTGCATTGTGGATCATTGTCATGACTGCACACAGCCACTTGGCATTGCATATCCCACTGCATTTTACTCCCAAAATTTAATCATCCCATTCTTTTTTTTTTTTCTTTCACGAACTATAGGTACAAGATTCTTCTGAGGAAATTTTGATTGCCTAAGCATGTCACATGACCAAACCTGGCTCTTGGAATTTCTCCTCTCATATTTCAAGCAATAGAAATAGCTCCGTAAATAGAAAGGAAAGCATATGGTAGGATTGAAGGAGAGAATGTGTCATTGTAAGATATGCTGAGATAGATTCGAGGGGCCCTAGTGGTGGAATGGTTACTTGGACTGCGATCCACATGGTCAACAGTTCAAAACCACCATCAATTCTGAGAGAGGAAGATTGGGCTTTCTACTCCTGTAAACTTTTACAGTCTCAGAAATCCACAGAGGGACACTACTTGTCAACACTGACTTCACGGCACTGAGGGTTTTTCTGTTGTTCTTCTGTTTGGCTGATTGGTTGGGGTCTTTTTGTTTGTTGGTTTGTGGTATGTACATGGCAAGGGTAGAACTGCAGGACATTCACAAAACCCTGAGTCACATATTCCCACAGGAGGGCCCTGGTGGTGTTGTGGGGTAGGTGCTGGGCTATTAACTACAAGGTCAACGGTACAAATCCACCAGCCCAGCTGTGTCTCAGGAGAAAGATGAGGCTGTCTGTTCCCTAAAATATTACAGTCTGGCTGTACATATTTACAGTGTCACTGAGTTGAAACCTAAGCATAGCAGTGGCTTTGACTTTAGTTTTTGTATACTACCCATCACAGTGGATCACATGGGTGTATTTGTCTCCTCAGTGAGTTCCCTTACATCAGGGAATTTTGTGAATTTTGTTTTGTTATGAACTTTTCATTGTGAATTAGGTGAAAGTTTACAAAGAAGATAGCTAATTTTTTAATCATTTTATTGGGGGCTCATAGAACTCTTATCCTAATACATACAAACATCAATTGTGTAAAGCACATTTGTACATTCGTTGTCCTCATCATTCTGAAAACATTTGCTCTCCACTTAAGCCCCTGGTATCAGCTCCTCTTAACACCACCCCATCCCCTCTCCCCACTCCCTCATGAACCCTTGATAGATTATTATTTTGTCATGTCTTACACTCTCCGACGGAAGATAGCTAGTTTTACATTTAACAATTCATAAACATTGTTTCCACTCATCCATTCCAATCACCTCAATGTATCATCACTTACCCACTTCCTCCCTGTGTTTTCTGTTTCCATCCTTCTGTCCCAACTCTGAACACTGTCCTTAGTAAGCACCACCCTTATGATTTTAAACGGCTGATGGTTCTAACATGCTTATTCTAACAATAGTGTTGGGGGGTACACCAGTTCCTATCTGATCAGTAAGCCTGGTTTCTTTTAAGATTCATTAATTCACAAAAAGAGATGAATTTATGGCACAAGTGTTTCTTCTGCACTTGTTGCAGAACACATTACCAACTTTCGAATACAAATTCTCCTAAGTGTGATTTTAAGATGCATTTTTTTTGGCGATTTTCATCTAATATTTTTTTAAGATCCTGTGACAGTAATCACTAATCAAAATGAACTTAAGAAAACTAAGTGATGATTTCACACTATTTATCACAAGTTATGTACCAAAATTAACTTTGGCTCATAAACTTTCAGAAACTCCACCCTGTCAACCACATGCTTGAATTTTCTTACCGTCATTTGAGCCTTAACAGCAGAAACTGGCAATTTTGTCTAATTATCTTCAGGCAGGTGTCCTTTAATTTTTGCTTTAAGTAGAAACTCACCATCTTTACCCAGCTAGTAACGGCTTTTAAAAATTGTGTGTCATTTCATATCTGTGATCTGTTGAAAAAGGAACCGTTGTGCTCAAATCATGTTTGAGAGTTCAAGTTCAGCAAAAATGTAATTATGCAGATTAGAAAATGCCAATGAGACTAAAGCTAACAAGCTCTTGGCTCTATACCTCAAGTGAGGGAGGGTGGGCACTAAAGTAGTGGAAGAGTGCTTTGATGTAGCATTAAGAAGAGAAGAAACATTTGATTTGGTTTTGCTTTTTACATTTAATCTGCTATCATGATTCAATAGGACGATCATCTACAACACCATCCGTCCTGTGCCTGCACTTTCTCAAAGGGTCCTGTTCTCTCAGTTGCGTGGGCATGTCTGTGTACAGCTGAGCAAACACAACAAGGCAGACAGAGGCAATCAATCAATGTATCATGAGGGAGAGTTTAAAAAATGAACAACGGGATGATGCCTTGGGTTTTTCACACCCATTGGGAGCTTTTTTCCCCTCTGTGAATACATACTTTTAGTTACGAAAAGGTCCTTGGAAAATTGGTTTGGGGAGGAACATAAGAGCAGACTGTGTGTTTGTCTGTTAGTTTCCAATAGTAGATTTTAACGGATTCTATGAGACTTTTAAAGACTCCTTCCAAGGATGAAAGCAAATTAGAATGGACTCTGGGATCCCCGTCACCTTTCTTTAACTGAAACAAGGTATCGAGTATTTATTCCCCTTTATACTTGAATGGGTTCTTCTACTGAGAACCCATTTGAAAAATAAATGGTCTAGTTCAAGAAACGACTTGACCTTCTCTGAAGGAAGCGAGGCCATAAAGGTTAAGTTAGTAGACTAAGATCACTCAGTTGGTATTAATAGATCACAGGTGAAAATCCTGTTCTCCTTTCCCAGCCTCTGCATGTCTCAGCAGGCCAAGCGGCCTTTCATTCCGCGCACTGAGTCCTAGCCTTTGCATCATTGATAGTCAGCCAAAGAACTTCCAGCTGACACATTTTGGAGAGTGATGTTGACCCCTGAGTTATTTCAAATAGTCCAAAGTCAAAGGAATTTGGATCATTGATCATTGACAACTGTAGAATTGCTAATAACTTGCTAGAGATATCTAGATATGTACAAACATCTCTGTTGCCTCAGTTACACTTTAAGAAGTCCTCTATAAAGAAAAGAAGATTTCCAAAGCATAAAGAAGGAACTTTCTAGATAGGCACAATAAAAGCATCGTAGACAGAGTTAACAGCATACAAAGATAGGAGAGCAGGCAAAGCTCACTGATAGACTTAAATTGAGGAGATAAATCAGACTCATAAGCTGATTATATTAAGGATGTATTCAAATGATACTGGCAGTGATTTGGGAGTACAAGATATGAAAGATCATAAAAGATAAGCTCTCATCATTATAAGAATGCAGAAATGAAAAAATGGTGAACATCTAAAATGTCTTTTGTCTACAGGTTAATATTTGAGGTCTTGCTGCATAAGAAAAAATTAAGTGAACTTTTGGACATTATTTCTGAAGGACTATAAATCATTTACCATTTAATAGACCAGCTTATGCCCCTCTAAGACCCTTAAGTAGCATGCATATTTTACTGCAAGCTCCTTCCAGTCTGCTGCTTCTCATAACCGATGCACCTCTGAGCTCAAGCAGCCATGCCGCTCAACTCCACCCAATCACGCTTCTTTCTTTAATCCTGTTTTCAGGTCACGTGTGCTTTATTTAAGACAGCTGTGTTGAATCAGCTGAAATCCAAAACATTACTTAAACCTATGACTATAGCTTCAACATAAATATCTCTGGCATACAGTTTTAACATACAACGTCTCACACACATATACATTCAATCAGTAAACAGTTCAGAAAGACTGCTCATGTAGATCCTGGTTGTCTCTGTGTGAATCAACACCAAACTTCATTTTGAGTAATGGCAAGGCTAGAGAAGCAATAGTGTTTTACCACATAGCTTCCCTTTTTTTTAAAGTAAATAAATGTAGCTAAAGAAAAAAATCATTGATCATATCTTTTAAGGAATGGAAATGACGTTGGCATCCAGCCATTGTCACTCACTACAGGGTTGCTATGTCAGCATCAATTTGATGGCAATGAGTTTGGTTTGGATTTATAGCTATACATGTACTTATAATGTAAACCCAATCATCTAAATGCTTAATAATCCAATTATTACTTAGAGAATGAACAGAAGAAAGTTATCAGCCTTTAACAGTCTTTTACATATGTTGAAATTGTTTAAATTGTTAACATATAGTGTTTCTGAAAGCAAATACTCATACCTTAAATTAAAAAGTATTGCTGTGATCTGAAAAGTCAGAAAAACAGCATAGCATCGAATATCTACATGATATGGGCCTTTTTGGGTTTTTTTGACAAAGCAGGTAGGTTTATCAGCAATCTGATATCACATCACACTGGGTTGTCAGCATTAGCAACATGATGGTACCACAGTCAAAGAACAAAATCTAACAGAATGGAAGGCAGACCCAGGGTCCAAGACTAACAGGGAAATACTTTGGTAGAAGCCAAGAAGGATGGCACTCAAAAAAGAGTGATAAATTTGATATATAGTTAAAAGAGATTAGAAGAAACTTGGTGGTCTCTGTGCTTTGTTATTGATCTGCTTGATTTACTATTATTGTAGAAATTAATAAAGACATTTTTCTCCTTTCTTGTGAATTTTTTACTGGACTACTTTGTAGTGGGAATATTAAGAAGTTATGCGCATTAAACAGCCCTCTTATGTACTATGATGATTAGTAGCTTGAGCATCAGAAAAGGGGTATGGATAATCTAAGAATTTCAAAGAGGCCCATAGACCAATTTCTCAAATTATAAGTATCCTTGACTGACTGAACTTTGCGAGTGAGCCTATACTTTGAAGGCAGAGTGAGCTGAGGCAAGTTATTTAGCCTATAGTGTTCGCCATAAAATCAAAGCAATAAGTTGTCACTTACAGAATTATTGTGAGGATTATGGCAATTGAATGTTTTAGAGAAAGTGCTTCAAAAGAATTTGGAACTTGGGAAATGAGAGGGCAGACCTTATTCCCTAAAAAAGTCAGAATATTAAAAAAATGAATATATAAGAGGGTTTCAAAAAAAAGTTTGTGGGGAAAAACAAAACGTTGTCTTCCAATTCCACTTTTTCCTGAACTTTTTGAAGTCTCTCCCTCTCTAAATCAGTGTTTAAATCTTATCTATGCACAGGATTCTCTGTGTCACTCTATTAAAACAGATTCTAAATTCAACCCCAAAGTTAAAACCAAACTGATTGCACTCATAGTGATCCCACATAGGGTTCCCACAGCTGTACATGATTATGGGAGGAGATAGCCCCCTCTTTCTCCTGCAGAGCTGCTGGTGAGTTTGAACTGCTGACTATTCAGTTAGCAAGCCAATCCCCTCTGGACAGCACTACCAGAGGCCCATCCAAAGAAATATTGACTCAATAAACAAAGAGAAGTCCAGGATCCCTGATGAGGAAAGATTAAGTGCCCAGCTGCTAACCAATTGATTCACAGTTCTTATCTGCCAGCGACTCCACAGGAGAAAAGAGCTGGTAATCAACCCCTATAAAGAGTAACAAACAACTGAAAATTCCACTTCCATCAAGTTAATTGTGACCCGATATAGGGTTTTAGGCACTGTGAAACTCTTCTCCCAAGGATCAGCTGATGAGTTTGAACCACTGTCCTGCGACTTGACTTGACACACAACGAAAGAGAAGACATCTCTAATTGTTAATGAACTCCATGAGCCATCCCTATTCCCAGATAGAATTGATAGCCACTATTTTTTTTAAAAACATTTCAGTAGTCAAAAAAACCTTGAAAAGTTCAAAGGTATAAACCATAGTTTCTCAAACTTGTTTGGAAAACATTTCTCAGTTCCCCCTGCACCTCCCCCTCCAGCAATTAAAACTTGTGTTCTCTAGTGCATCATCCAGGATAACAGGGAGGGATTACCTGCAGGCCCTCAGGATGGTTCCAGCACCCCTCCAGAGACCAGGATCTTCCACCGTGGGAAACACTGCTACAAACCAAAGTTCATTGCTGCATTATTCACAATAGCTGAAAAGATGGAAACAACCAAAATATCTATGAAAAAATGAACAGATAAACAAAAATGTGATATATACATAGATTGGAACATTAGTCACTAATAGAGAGTAATGAGTACAGACATATGCTGCACATCTTTGAACCTTGAAAATATGCTGAATGAAATAATTCAGATACAAATGGACAAATATTGTATGATCCCTACTTATACAAAATATTTAGATAGGCAAAAGCATAGAGAGAAAAGTTTATTAGTGGCTGTCAGGAATAAGTGGGGTGGAAATGAGAGAGTTACTGTTTACGGACCACTGAATTTATGTTAATAGAAATGAAAAATTTGGAAATGGATAGTGTTTATATTTGCATAGTTTGATGAATGTAATTTGTCACTCAGTTGTAGTTACATATTATTTAAATGGAAAATGTATTGATATGTTGGAAAATGTATCGATATGTATAATTTTCCATAGTTTTTAAATCTGTTTAAAGAGACAGAGGACTTTAATGAAGTGTCGCAACCCACAAAATGCTGCCCTTGTTCCTCTCGTCATTCGCTGTTGTATATACCAGATAAGAATGGGCTTGTCTTGTGGTTACTGACTAGGATTCTGAAATTGATATATAGTTTCATGAAGCAAATAAGGTATTGCTAAGTGGAAAAAAATATTTAAACTAAATGCGTGCCAACTGAACAAATTCATATTTATATAACTGAGCATTGTTAGCTCGGTTTGGATTGTCATCCAAGATATAGAAACAGAAGCTTGAACTCTGAGACCATCTGGCCTGTGCTTCTGCCTTGGAGTCTATCATTATAAAGTGTGATAGGTGCAAATTACTCACAGTGTCTCTCTCCACCAGCCCAGCCTTCCCGTTATATTTTGGGATAGCATCTGGAGCTTGGTCAAGTTCATAACCATCAGCCCAGTCAAGAAGAGCCAAAACGGAGAGGACTCCAACTGTGAATCAATATGAAGCTAAGTGCTGTCTCTTACAGACTACCATGGACCACGCCAGAGCTGACTTCAGTATGGTGCATCTCAAATAGGAGAGCTGGAAGCAATTTAGAGCAGCCCTATGATTTTAACCTGAATTAAGAGTTATTTAACAAATTAGGGCAACATTTGGGTTTTGCACATGAAACGAAGGCAACATTTTGATTCACTAAATATCACTCTCCTTGGATGCTGTTAGGACACTGTTTGATTAAACCACTACCATTAAAATGTCAAAACAAACCTGCTGGAGCCTTATGAATGTCCTCATTCAATCATTAATATGAAGAAAAACATCAGTAAACACTTACACAGTAAGCACACTTACACAGTGTGTGAGGCACTGTTCTAAGTATTATTCCCATATTAACTCAATTCTAATAATTTACCTGGGAAATAGTCTTATTTTTATATCCCTATGCTATATATTTCATATCCCTGTGCCATCCAGATTCTTCTCAGGAAAAAAGACACACTTCTGTAACTGTTACAGAGCAACTGTCAGGAGAAGGATCTCAGGTCTCAGCTGCCCTTGAGCAATGCCTTGGCTAAAGGGCAAATGGTCTTACCAAGGGCAGGTCTCCTTTCCGCAACTTCCTCCATCTACTGATTAATCATGATGCAGTTGCAATGATCCAGGCATTTTACCCCGTGTTAGTGAAGGACTGTCCTCAGGTTGAAATTGGTTGAAGATTTCCTTAGAACTGCATTACTGTTCAAACTTTCCCTCTGTCTATTCCTGCCCCACCCCACTTCACCCCATATCTTTCCACATTTTACGATGATTCCCTAATATCTGCAGTTTGCTAATCTCTGACTTGGATTTTGTGTCCCAGGGAACACACTCTGTAATAAAGGCCACCTAGATGATCAGATCATCTTTGCACTCAGAAACAAATACCCACCTGACATATGCCAAGGATGCTATTGTGCTGACCCCTCAGCTATTCTGTGTGTCCCCTGCTCTCTCTACTCTTCACTCAACTCTTAGCATCTCACTTCTTCCACTGCCTCGTTTTTCATCGGCTCACATTCAGCACTCAAGGGAAGGCCTACCTGGTTACTTTTTCTCTGCAAGAGACTGCTCCAGTGAGGTACCTTAGACAGGTAGATTTTCTAACATCTACTCTATCAATAGTTGTCCTTGCCTAGAACACAGATTTCTAAGTTGTCCAGTTGGTTGTGGCCAGGTTAACAGGAACAAAAACAGGAGGCTTGAATAGGCATGACTGAGTTACGGCCTGTAACTGGTTAGCTGACAGAAAGAATTTAGCTGGAACAGTTATTTGCAAATTCTGGGATTTTAGAATGTCATTTACATTGATCTTTAACAGTTTGAGACTCCAAAGAACCATGAAGCTAAAAGGACCCCTGGTGCCATTGTGGGCTAGTAGTTGGTAAAATCTCACTGGTCATTCCAGGGGAGACAAAAGAAGGTCTCTGCTCCCAGGTAGATTTACGCCTTGGAAACCCTGTATAGGGTTTTTATAAGTCGGGGAGGAGATGAGCCAGTCAGGGTGCGATGTAACAATGATGAGAAATACAACTTTCCTCTAGTTCCTAAAGGTTTCCTCCCCGCTCCCACTACCATGACTCGAATTCGATCTTGCAAGACTGGCTAGACCAGAGGAGGTACACTGGTACAGATAGGAACTGAAAATACAGGGAATCCAGGACGGATGAGCCCTATAGGACCAGTGGTGTGAGTGGCAAAACAGGGAGGGTAAAGGGAGAATGGGTAGGAAAGAGGGAACCGATTACATGGAACTGTGTGTGACCTCCTCCCTGGGGGACAGACAACTGAAAAGTGGATGAAGGGAGACGTCGGACAGGACAAGATATGACAAAATACCCATTTATAAACTATCAAGGGCTCATGAGGGAGGGGGGATCAGGGAGGGAGGGGAAAAATGAGGACCTAATGTCGGAGGTTTAAATGGAGAGAAAATGTTTTGAGAAACGATGTACAAATGCGCTTTACACAATTGATGTGTGTATGGATTGGGATAACAGTTGTATGAGCCCCTAATAAAATGTTAAAAAAGAAAAAAAAAAGTTAGAATAGACGCTGGCAGTGAGTTTGATTTGGGCGGGTGAAGGTAAAACAAATTTAATCTCTTTGGGGGGTGGGGGGGGTTATTATGTTATTGGCCCAGTACCCAACTCTTTTGCTCCATTTTGTTTTAGAAAACTACTTTTCACTCACAGGCTAATTGTGTGCTACTGGTTTAGGCCATGTTGTCGCAATATTACTCCATCTCCCTGCGGATAGATAAGGACTCAGGTTGAGCATTTGATCTGTGCCAAGCAAATAAGATTTATCACTAGCATATTCTTAACTGGCACTAAAACACCTTGTTCCTGTTTTAATAAGCACTCATGAGGTTGGTAGTGGTTCAGTGTTAGAATCCTTGCTTCCTGTGCATGATTCTCAACCATTGTACCTTATGTGGAACCCCTGACGAGCTGTCTGTAGAGGCTCACCTGTTGCTGTGATGCTGACAGGTTTCTAGGATGTTTACAGACTAAGTCATACTAAAAGACGGTCTGCTCATCTACTTCCAAAATCCAGACAAGGAAACCCCTATACATCAAGACTCTACAGCTTATCATGGGAATGGCAGAGGGCGGGCCAGTGTCTTCTTCCATTGGGCGTGAGGCTTCCATAAACTAGGGACCCACTCGCCATCAGCTGAAAACAGCAACAACTGCTAACCCACCAGCCACCAAACGCTTAATCTCAGGAAGCATATTGGTTATACGATAATAGAAACCATAAAAAAATGAAAGTATCAAAGATGATGACTAGAGTGCTATTTCTGGTGGCTCCTAAACTCACCTACCGGCTGTCTCTTTCCCAAAATTTCTTTATTCAAATCTTCTCTCATTGCCCACTTAAATACTCACATAATAAATTTCTCTTTTTTACAATGAAAACAATGTTAATGTGTTGTTTCACTGGCCTTTACTCTGTAAGTCATCTTGCTTACCACAGCTAAATGATTTCACATACTCAAATAAGAAAGAGTTTTTTCTGAAAACTACTGTTTCCCCATTACCTGTAGGATGAATCCAAGTCTCTTAATATGACGTACAAATTCCTTCACACTATCAACCTAACCTATGACCCAATTTGATACTTACCACCTGCACCTGCCCTGCAATATACTGTTCCTCTACAACAGTGGTTCTCAGCTTCCCTAATGCCGCGATCCCTTAATACAGTTCCTCATGTTGTGGTGACCCCCAATCATAACATTATTTTCGTTGCTACTTCATAACTATAATTTTAGTACTGTTGTAAATCGGGCGACCCCTGTGAAAGGGTTGTTGGACTCCCAAAGGGTCACGACCCACAGGTCGAGAACCACTGCTCTACAGTACGGGTTTTTCTTTTACTTCGGTTCTTTCAGTATTATCTTCTGCAGTTCGACTCTATAACTAGATATAATTTTTTCTTTGCTATATATCCTGCTTGGTATTATCTTTCTTTTTTTTCTGTTTGTGTTTTGTTCTTTATTTCTTTTTTTTTTTAATACTTTGATTGGCACTTCATCCACATGGCATACAATTCAATAATTCAATCATAATAAGAAGAGTTTACAATTACCACCACAACCTATTCTAGAACATTCTCTTCTTCCTTGTACTCATTGTGATTCATGTAATTATTTTTTTAACTATAGCAAAAATATACACAACAAAACATTCTCCAATTCAGCAACTTCTACATGTATAATTCAGTGTCATTGAATATATTCTTCTGTGGTAAAACCATTACTTTTATCCTTTTCCAAATTATTCTACTACCATTAACATAAACTCAATGCCTCCTAAGCAACAGCTCTTCCTCCTTCACCCGTGATAACCACTGGTCCACTTTGGTTTCTTTCTTTCTTTCTTTCTTTCTTTCTTTCTTTCTTTCTTTCTTTCTTTCTTTCTTTTCTTAGTAGTTTTCTTGATATAGTATTCACATGTCATATACTTCCATAGTTAAAAAAAACTTTTTAAAAGGAGTTGTATGTACATCATCACAATCAGTTCTAATGCTCCCCCATCACTCCCTCATTCATTGTTTATTCCCCAAATGCCCTCAATCTCCCTAGTCCCCAACTCCCCACACATCCCTGCTAAACCATTGCATCAGTTATTGTCTCTGTGAATCCACTCCTTCCGTGCTTTACAAACAGTGAAACCCAACAGAAGCAAACAAACAACAACAACAACACAAAAACACATGAAACAACAAGAAGAAAATAATAATAATACAAAAATAAAGAGTAAGAAAGAGAAGATCACCATCAATATTTTAAAAGCCAGAGAAGAAATTTCTGTCATATAACAAAAGAGAAATTCTGGAGCCTAAATCAAATTCAGGTTGGATCAAGAGGGAAGTCAACTGACAAAGTATCATATTACATGATGATGCAATCCACCATAATTAAGTTTGCACTAATCTCTGTATGATAGTAAAGCTGTTGGAGTCCCTTGCCTGGGCTAGAAGGGACTCTCTCAGAGGCTTAATCTGACTAGATGCTCTGTATATGAATTTTAGGTTCCCCTGTCCTCTATAGCCTTCTAAAAATTGGGTGTTCACAATTTAAGCTCTGATACTTTTCCCTTCATCATATTTGGGTTTTGTTGTCATCATCCTTGGATCACATAGGCTAGTGTGCTTCTTTGATGGGGACTTAATACAAGGCTTTGATGTGTTTGAATATGTGTTTGAAGCCTTTAGGATCGCAGACACTATTCTAATTGATAGCCAGGCACCACCTGCTTTCTTCACTACACTTTGCTGTAGCACCTTTATCTTCAGTGATCTCTTCAGGAAGGGGAGCATCAAGCAGGGCCATAATATAAGAAGTAACTGCTCTTGGATAGTGGCTAGAATTAAGTGGGAGCCCAGAATCCATCTGCTTTTCCACAGGTTATGAATGACTCTGCTTTATTTTGGTGGCTGTATTATGACAAAAACAAAAATCAACAACGAACAAACAAAAGGAAGAAAACAAAACACCTCAAAGAAACAAAAAAGAAAAACATTGTCAAAATCCCTCTCAGGTCTAAGAAAGGCAATTGCATTGACAGCATCAATAATTTATCCAATAACAGAATTTAAGATACTGCTGATATGAAGAGTTTATGCGAGTATAGTCCAACTGTGAGCTCCAACCAGTGAGCTGTTGCTTTGTACAGATCAATTTCTTAATTGATTGAGCTCTGTTTACACCAAGCATGGGGATTGGTATTAGGGGGAATTTTCCTGTAGCATTTCTTACAAGTGCAGATCCTTGCCTATCAGATTAAAACTTGTCATATTAATGCAAGGGGAACATTGAGGTACTAAATATATGGTGGTTCTTGGTTGGGGACCCACTAATCCAGGGGTCCCACTCAAGGTCCAATGACCACCATTTACACAATCTTGGGGTAGCCATCCTTTGCTTTCTCTCCCATTAGTGTATTTCAGTTCTCAGTCCAAGAGGACAGGAAGTTTTGAGGTAGTGCCCAGTTCATTCAAGTTGGGCTCCTAGTTGAGTCCTTCTGATGTGGCTTTGGGAGCATGCTATGTTGCCTGTAAGGCCATCATAGTGCTTGGTCCATGGCATTGTTCATAGAGGGCTGGGTATAAACATATTCATAGTTTCTGCCCAGGAACATAAAGTCAGGTTTATCCTCTCCTTAGGTTCCCTAAAACTATTTTGTCTCATCCCTTCCTGATGTGAGGTTGTTCCACCCCATTTGCCCACCATTCCCACCAACAGAAATCAGTGCCTCCTATGAAATGCAGATGCTCCCCTCCCCTGGTCTCAACTTGATTTTCCAGTAAGGTTCTCCTTTCATTCTGGTAGAGAACTTGTTGATTTGTCACATCCTTGTCTCAATGTACAGTCCTAGACGGAGTGACCCCAGCCAATGTGAGGTCCCCTTTCTAGGTGTATGTACCATAGTTTCTTTATCCATTCTTTCACTGTTGGGCATTTGGGGACCTTCCACTTCCTTGCCATTGTGAACTGTGCTTGCTATAAACATGGGAGATGATATGCTATGTATATCATATACTCATGTTATGTATCTAATTTCTTTGGAGTAAATGCCTAATAGTGGTATTGTTGGATCAAATGGGATTTCCATTCCCAGTTGCTTTAAGCTACTTGGTATTTTTTGATCTTCCTGAATTTGTGTTTTGAAGATGATTAGTTTTGGAAAATTCTCAGCCATTATTACTTTAATTATTTCTTGTGCTCCATTCTCTCTTTACTCTCCCTCCGATATTCCAATTGTGCATGCATTCAATGTTTTGATATTATTTCACTGTTCTTGATACGTTGTTGTTGTTTTCTTCATTATTTTTATATTTGCATTTGCATTGTCTCTCTGACATGTCTGTAAGCTTGCTGATACTTCACTCAGCCTTGTATCATTTCTAATGTTTCCCAAAAAAGTGTTAAATAGTAAAATTAAAGGGAGTCCTACTTTGATTTTTAAGTGTTTTTATTACTATTATTCATAAAGCCAACTGTTAGTGCTGCAGTTTTGGTTAGGCGTCCTTGAATTGGCTACAGCTCATAGTGACTCTAAGTACAAAAGAATAAAACATTGCCATCTGCACAATCATTGCTGCTTGAATCCGTTGTTGCAGCCAGTATGTTAATCCAATTCATTGACGGTCTTGCTCTTCTGCAATCATCTTTTATGAAATAGGAAGTCCTTCTCCATGTATCGTGTCTTCTTATTAATACGCTCAAAGTATGTGAGACAAAGCCTTACCATCCTTGTTTCTGAGGAGCATTCTGAATACTTCTTCAGAGAGAAATTTATTTCTTCTTCTAGCTATCCTAGATACATTCAATATTTTTAGCCAACACTATAATTCAACTATAACAGCCTTCTTCAGTCTTTCATATGCATTATCCAAATTTATATAATATATATGAGGCAATTGAAAATACCATGTCTTGGATTATACATACCTTAGGATACAAAGTGGCATCTTTGCTTTGTAATCCTTTTAAGAGTTTTGTACAGAAAATCTGCATAATGCGTTGCTTGATTCCTTGATGGCTGCATTCATAGTAGTTGATTGTGTGTTCAAATAGAAAGAAATCATTGAAACCTCACTCTTTTTTCCACTTATCATGATGTTGATTTCTGGCACCATTGTGAGAATTTTTTAATGTTGATTTATAATACATACTGGATTTCTTCCTTCAATATCATTGATACCTGATTATATGCTTCCTCCTGAAATGGATAAACATTGATCAATTACTTTTAATAGTTACTCTGTGCATTTATTCCATCCTGACCCAAAGTGCAGTGGCCTGCTGGAAACTGTTCTACAGCCATATAGATTTGTCTTTTCCTGCTAGAAATGAGTATATGTCAAACCATTTTCTCCTAACATAAATATCCAAAAGGCTTATGGTTGCAGGTTGTTAAAGGGTCACGTTATTAATAATCAGTCCTAGATTTACCAGATATGAGTTTATATCAGAAAAGGGGGAAGGTGGGATTCAATAAATCACATTAAGTTTAGCCAAAAGTGATCTCCTATTTTCCTTCCTTTTATTCATGTTCTAAGCGTCATTGTACCTTGCTACTTTCACCCATTTTCTTTTTTCTGAAATTGAATTCATCTCTCTATAGGAAATTAGAATAATCTCTGTGTTCAAATTTTGATGTGTTCTATTTTTATCAGAAGACGTTCTTCAATTGTTTTATTTTTTATTTCTAGCATTTCTTTTTTAAATTTCTTAGACTTTCTTTCTTTCTGCTTTATTATCCATCTGTTCTTGTGTGCTATTTGTGACATGCTCCACACCCTACCCGTCCCTGCCATGGGATTGGTTCCCACCTAGAGCACCCTATTGGACAGAGCATAACTGCTACGTAGTAGGGTTTCTGAGGCTGGGATTCTTCGCAGAAGGAGGCTGTCTCGTTTTTCTCCCTCAGAGCTGCTGGTGGGTTCAAACTGCCTGTCTTTTAGTTAGCCACCCAATGCTTATCCCATTCTACCTAGTTTAAATTCTCTCCGTGATAATTCCAACAGCTGTTCCTGGCTCCGGTAATTGATTTGTTTCTTCAGGTTGGTTTTGTTGTTGTTGTTTTTCTTTTTAAATCATTTTATTGGGGGCCCATACAACTCTTATCACAATCCATACATCAATTGAATCAGGCATGTTTGTACATATGCTGCCCTCATTCTCTTCTAGACATTTACTTTCTATTGAGCCCTGGGTACCAGCTCTTTTTTTTTCTCCCCCCTCCCCACCCTGCCCTCATAACCCCCCAATAGATTGTACAGTGTTATTATTTTCATCTCTCACACCGACCGTTGTCTCCCTTCCCCCATGTTTTCTCTTGTTCTTTCCCCTTTGGAGGGGTATATGATTATGTGTCCATCATTACAACCGGTTTCCCCTTTCTCCCTTCCTCTCCCCCTCGTCCTCCTACCCTTCTGGCATCAGCATTCCCACTCCTGGATTCTGTGTTCATGAGCTCCCATCGCTTTCAATATCTGTGTACATGTTCTGGTCTAATCTGAACTGGGAAGCAGCACTGGGATTATGGTAAGGTTGTTTTTACTTACCTCTGTCTGTACATTTTTTGATGGAAGGGATATACATAACAAGTGCTGGGAACTGAAGAAAAGTTAGCTTGATGATGTACGTTAATTGGACTAGAAGATGGGTTGTGTTTAAAACTCATTGCAGCTGCAGGTGCCAGAGGCTTCTCATTACTCTAGTCTCCTTTCTGTGTTCCCTCTCCTGATCTTGAGAGTTCCTACATCCCTTTCCTCAGATGGAGACTGTGTGCTGCTGCACTTTAAACTTTTATCCTCGTTTATTAAATCGGTGGTAATATGTGAATGGAGCTCTGGTAACCCACTGGATAAGTGCTGGACTTCCAACCAGAAAGATGACAGTTCAAATTGTTTCAGGATAAAAAAAACAAATAACTCAAAAGTCAAGCATAATTTATAGAGATACATTTATTTGTTGTCTTAAATAGGACAAAGACCAAGATACATCATCTGTATGTGAGAGACTGTCAATAGGAGGCCACAATGGTGTCAATGGAGTTTCAGTCCCTGGATCACGGAAATAAAGAGCCCTGGTGATGAAGTGGGCTAGACTTTGGGCTGCTACCCACAGCAAGGTCAGCGATTTGAAACCATCATCCACTCCGAGAGAGAAAGATGAGACTTTGTGCTCATGTAAAGAGTTAGGAGTAGTCTTAGAAATCCACAGGAGCCCTTCTGCTTTGAATGGGACTCTTGGATATGACATGTGGAGCGATGGTAATTAGCACGAAATCACGACTGGCAGCAGATACAGCCGTCACAGTTACAGAAGGGACTGCCAAAAAGAAACATGGTTCGAATACGCTCACGGTTATGGATGAGAACAGTTTACAAGATTATTTCAGATCCCTCTGACCAAGGCAGTCAGGGTATAACTCATAACTCTGCCATCCTATGCCCCAATTTCCATCAAGGAGATGCCCAGAAAAGTCCCTGGGAATGAAACTACCAGTTTCTGGGTGGCAAAGGGAGAAGGAGTAACCTACTTCCAAGCTCATTCTGCCTGAGGGAAAACGTTTCATATCACTGGTCAATAGAAGAACTCAATGACAACCGAATCAATGTGGAGACTCAAAAACAGAAATAGATTTGGGGCTCCTACTGTAAATTGTAGCCTTCCAGAAATCTCAAATAATCTAACTCACCACCATAAAAACAATTCTGACCTCGTGCCCATTATTTCAGCTTTATTACAAAATCCATCAGCTGATCCAAGAGAGAACGATATGACAATCAACTGCCATAAGCACTTGTCCCTGTTCGATGTCATTAAGGCAGCTCTGACTCACAGCAACCCCTATGTACAACAGAATGAATCACAGCTTAGTCCTTTGCCATCTTCACAACCGTTCACATAGCTGAGCTCCTAGTTGCAGTCACTTATGCCCCATGAGGATTACAGCCTTGGACAACCTATGGGGCAGTTCTCTTATGCCCCATAAGATCCCTATAAGTCACCACCCGCTATATGATGAAACGGTGATGGTTTTGCTTGTTTGTTTGATTGTTTTTGTGGGAAGTACATAATCTCATGTCAATTTAGGCATAAAGGGGTGGAGTTTAGCCTGTCAATCAGGTCACAACTTGATTTGAGGGTCAGATAAGATAAATGGCTCACTGGAGACCCACCTCCCTTTGTCTCTACTTCACCTTCCTATTGAAGAGCCACTTCCAGAGAGCTGGAGGAGCCACGTGGAGACCTGCGCCAGCGCTGAGATGTTTCCACCACCATTGATTCCACAAGACTTTGCACCCACTCACCTGTGATCTTCCTGCATTTTGCATGCTTGCATGTGACTGTGAGTCTGAAGATGGATTGATGGACTAGTATTGGACTTATGGGTTAAAATCGGATTTATGAACTTGATCTGGACTGAGCTGGGATGGTTTCTCAATACACAATTGCTCTTTGATATAAGGCTTTCTCTTACACTTACATGAGTGTCCCTGGATTGGTTTCTCTAGTCAACCTGGCCTAACACAGTTTTATTAAGGTATGGGAGAGGGAAATGAACACAATTATCAGTCTTTACAAGCCTGTGTCTCAGGGATGTGATCTTCAATAGTTTTTCTTCAGTTACATATATATATATATATTTCCCTCATGTTCCCTGCTCTCTTTTCCAACAGCAGTCCTAAACTATTTCTTTGAGGTTTGGGTCTCTGTTAACTATACATTTTCATCTCTGAACTGGGAAACTATGAGACTGCAGGAACCCCAGTGAGCAGATCTACTCTGGCCTATAGGGTCCCTAAATTGGAATTACCTAGAAGGCAGTATGTTTGGTTGGTGTTAAACATGGGGGAGACAGGAAGGGGGCAGGGCTGGAGTGGGAGCACTTTCTTTTCCCAGCTGGGAGACAGTTCTAGTAAAGTCATTTCTCCTGAAGACGAAGCCTTTGTTACAGGAACATTTGGGTGCTTCTCAAAAGGATTACTCTTTCGCTCCCTTTTCAGAACCAGAAATAATCTCTCCCCATCTTCTCTCCTACTGGCATAGTGGTTATCCATTGGGCTTCTAAGTGCAAGGTCAGCAGTTCCAAACCACCAGCGGCTTTCTCTGCTAGAGAAAGATGGGGCTTGGTGCTACAGTAAAGACACCCACAGGGTGCCACGTAGGGTCTCCATGTGTCAGAACTGCCCCAATGGCAGCGAGTTTGGGTTTGGGTTTTATCTTCCCCACAAGGTCCTGGAGGTCTTATCTGTTGCCTTTTTGTTGATTCGACTCATAGAGACCAAGTGGAGCTGTCCCTGTATAGTTCCTAAGGTTGTCATTTTCATAGACGCTGACGCCCAAAATGCAGCTAGGGAGGCTAAGCCTCTTCCTTTGTCCTTAGCAGTTGAGCACTTCACCATTGTGCCAGCATTGTACCTTCCTGCAAGTAAAGACAAAGATAGTTGCCATTGAGTAACTTGCACTCTAAAAAATCACAGTATGTAAAAGTAGGGCTTCTTGTTTTAAATAAAACCAACTAAAGAGAGTGCCAAACCAGAAACACAATCTGTGTCTAAACAGATTCCTGATTCCAAGAGAAGCGTCTCAGAGGATTATGAAGTAAATTTGTCACCTAAAAACTCTAGGAGTGTGATAGTTTATGAGAAATTAGGTGTGGTAATATATCTCAATGATGAAAATTCAGCATTCTTTAAATATCGAATTGAGTCCTGAATCACATTACTTAACAAATTATCTTTCTACTATTAATATCTGTGCTGAATATTTAACTTAAAAATAAGTTCTATTTTCTAATTCAGAAAACTGTATTATAAAACATTACCATCTAGTGGTGTTCCTATCAAACTACAGGCAAAAGGTCCTATAGGGCCTTGCATTCTCTAATCAGTTCCTTTACACCTGCGGACATCCTGTCAATGCTGACTGGGCGATCTCCTGTCGATTTCTGAGACTGGAACTCTTTAGGGGAGTAGAAAGCCCTGTCTTTCTCCCGAGGAGCTGCCGGTGGTTTTGAACTGCTGACCATAGGGATTGCAGCACTCTTCCAGACTCTGTGGAAGCTATGAACTATTACTACGCAGATAAACAAAGAGAGTTACCACTGAGTAACTTACACTCTAAAAATCACAGTATGCAAAATAATTGCAATGTGATAAATACTATAATAAATGTTTATAACTTAACCTACGCATTGATTGAGTCAAAAGATAATTATTAGCATTTACTGTGTATCAGACACTGTTCTAGACACTGCATTCAGAAAATAAAAGAAGTAAAAGTCCTACCTTCGATAAATGTATGTTCTAGTGCAGAGTAAGGTGGGAAAAATGAACAAAATGTATTATGAGTCAGATGATTCACTGTCTTCAAAATGACCCTGACTCATAGTGACCCTAAAAGGCAGGGCAGAACAGTCCCTGTGGATTTCTAGTCTTGTAACTCTGCCTGGGAGTAGAAGGCCTCGTCTGTCTCGTGTGGAGCAGCTGGTGGTTTCAAACTGCTGACCTGGTGGTTAATAGCACCATGAGTAAGCACTACACCATCAGGGCCCCGGTGTCAGGTGGTAGTCGGCGCTATTACAAGTAATACTAAAGCAAGAACGTGAGGTTGAACATGTGGTGGTTGTGTTTCAGTGTAAACTTGGCTGAGTCATGGTGCCCAGTTGCTTGATCAGCACTAGTTTACAGGTTGCTATGACGGCATGTAAGGTATTCTCATGGTCGTGGGTTGTACATGGGGCTGCTAACCACAAGGTCAGCAGTTGGAAACCATCAGCCCTCCTGGAAGAAAAAGGTGGCTTTCTACTCCTATCAAGAGTGACAGTCTCAGAAATCCCCAGGGGCAGGTCTACCCTGCCCTATAGCATTACCATGAGTTGGCATTTATTATGCTCTGTACCGAATATTAACATTTATAGTTGAATCAATGGATAGAGAGGGAGCATCTTGCCCTCCATAACATCAGGCAGGAAGTGAGAGTAGTGTAGAAAAACATGCAAACCATTCTTCCGTGAGAAGCTCGGCAGACACTGATCAATGCAACTTGTCTAGACAGTACTTGGACCACAAAGGGACTTTGCTGTCCCCACACAGATGCAAATCTCTGTGATCAGTGTATGACTGCAGACAAGTTCTCTCAGTGATATGTTCATCTTAGTTGGCCGTAAGGAGCCCAGATAGTTCTGTGGGTTAAGTGCTGAGCTGGAAAGCCGCAGCTCAGCTGTTCAAACCTACTATATGCTCCTTGCAAGAAAGATGAGACTATCTGTTCCCATAAAGCCTTATGCTCTTAGAAACCCCCTGCACAATCAAAGAGTGGTGGATCAGTTAAACTTAGGAAAGCACAGAGGATATGGTCATTGTTTTTTGAGATCCCAAAGGGGTAATTACTCCTGATAGATTTTATCAAAGGATAATCAGAGTGGTTTAATGAGAAGTTTTGAAGGAAAAGGCCAGAGAAGTTGCACTGAGGAATTTCTTTGCATCACAATGAAATATGACTGGGTTAGAGAAACAGAAGCACTACTTTCAGATGTGTACAGACCTAGATGGAGGATCTGACAAGAAACAACAGTTTTATATTTTTTAAATTTTTGTCTCATAAAATTGTCTACAATCTTACCCACCCTTTCTTACCCACCCTCATATGAGGTCATGAAAGCCATGGAAGCCCATCAGATTTCCCAAGAGTAGTGTCCACTGAGAACTCTGAGGCAAAGCCGGGCGGGGAGCAGAAGCTTACCTAAATCTAAGAAACAAAACAACCAAAGCCAAACAGAGAAGCATAAAAACCCCAGGTCACTCTAGCAGGATAAAACACAGACTGTAGAAAAGAAAGCATTGAATTTAGACTCGCTACTCAGGAAAGCTGTGTACATTTTCACCAGCTTTTTTATTTTTAAACAGACCAAGCGAGGAATGTAGGAGCACTGAGAATGAGGTGGGAGATCTATGGAAACCCTGAAATTTTAAGTCTAGAAGACTAGTTTCAAAGAGAAACTTCATAGAAATATCTCTGTACATCAAAGAGCCGTGGTGGCATCGTACTCAGGTTTCCTGCTGTTAATCAAAAGTTTCAAACCAGCCTCGATGTGGAAGAAAAATGTAGCAGTCTGCTTCCATGAAAATGTGGTCTTGTGATGTGCAATCGAGTCCGTTCTGACCCACAGCCACATGCACACAACAGAACAGAACATTGCCAAGTCCTGCACCCCCTCACCACACTGTCCCCACGCTCGAACCCCGTGTTGCAGCCACTGCGTCAATCTATC
>NW_022111321.1:6366817-6370550 GCF_000313985.2 Echinops telfairi | reverse complement strand
CGCCTTCCCATTCATAAAAATGACTTTGTTCTCTAAGGGAATGGAAGCTACCATGACGGAAGCCAACTTTTAATCTGAATTGGAAATAAACATCGTAAACTGGTATAAAGATACATGATTTCCCGGTTTTTATATCTCTGACACCGTATTCTGATTCCGCTGCACTTCTTCCTTCAACCCTCACTAACTGGAGGGAGAGAGACTTCGCAGATGGGAAGATGCTCGCCTCCATGCTGGCGCGTGTGCTCGGGAATTCGGGGGCCAACTACAAGCTGGAGTGTCCCTGGAGTGACACCCTCCCTTCTGACAAGCTGGCTGCAAATTCTGTTCTTCCCTCTAGCCTTCAGGATTTCCGACAGATCCCCTCAGCCTGCCAGCTCCCTCACCTGTGAATTGCTGGCTTCCCCTCCTCCCTGAGCTTTGAGAATGCACAGAATGAATCACAGAGCTAACAGCCAATGCCACACTTACAGTTCTCTTCCAGCCAAAGGGATACAAATGAAGAGCTGCTTCAGGGAAGGGCTGGGAGTGTTTCCAACATGAAACTTCCAAATCACAGAAAAGGAGGTGCTACCCTCCCAAATGCGTTTTGTGGGCCAACCAAAATGCTAATGGGCCATTCAAGTCCAGAGTCTTTATTGGAGCTTCGTTACCCAGCCATAATTGAATCATGTCCTCCTCCCTCCCTGAAGTTACCTGATGTCAGAGCTTTCTGTCCTGGCCACCCCACCCTGGTCCATTACATCATTCAGGTGTGCTAGAGAGGCCTCATTAAAAAGATTTTAATCACTGGGGAAATTCCCAGTTTTAGAAGTTATTTCTCAAGCCAAGGACAAAGACTGATTCTTTGGAGAGACACAGATAGAGAAAAACTTTAAAACAGAGAAAATTCAATTAGGCTAAGTCCCCTTGGGAAGGAAAGCCAAATGCACAAATTAAAGAGAAGGAAACCTAGTTATGTTTCTAGACTGTGTGGTTACCGGAGAGCACTTGGGTCCCCAGTGAATGAAAGTTGGGTCTTGTCTCAGATTTACTGTATACGTAAGATGCCCTTGCAGCAAGGGAGAACCAAACCAAAGACTACTCATTGTCTTCAAAGAAATCTTCAATCCCTGATTTACCACTGTGTGGAGATGAATAGGGGTCTCTGGTAGTGAAAATGATTATCATCTGGCTACTAATTAAAAGCTGGATTGTTGAGTTTATCCTGAGCCCTCTGCAATAAGGCCTGGTGATCTCCTTCCGAAACGTCAGCCTTTGAAAAGGGTCCCAGTTCTGCTCTGACACACATAGAGTTGACAGGAGTTAGCATCAGCTCGTTACAGCCGGCGGGTCTTTGTCTAGTGTGAGATCAATGTGTGGAAGAGAGGAAAGGAATAAATAAAGGACATCTTCAGTTCATGTAATGGTGCACAGATCATGGCGGTGTATGTCTTCTGTTCTACCACCACACTCAATCACATGAAGAGAACACGCGTGTTCAATGTTGACTAGATGACTTAAGGTAGAGTCACAAACAAAGGTTTAACTTCTAAGAAATTAAAGAAGAGATAAAGACACCACTACCAACATCAACTACAACAAAAATTACTAAGTTTTGATTATTAAAGGCAGAGAAGGCTCTCCTGCTTTAATTTATTCCCCTTTTAAAGATAGTAGAGTTTAATATGCAGTTGCAGAGTTAAGCATAAATTAACAGAATGAGATCAGAAAATAGAGAGCAGCCGCAACCTGGTAGAAACAAGAGCTCCTCTCTAATTCATCTGTTACTAGGTACCTAGAAATGAAAATGGGAGACTTGCGTCACCAGCAGGCCAAACAGCAGTGCCTCCCACAGTCGACAAGTTCACAGCCTGTTCCAGAAACAATGGCTGCAGCTGCTGCCCACAGGAGTTCGACGGTGTGGCGCTTCCTCTCCTCGCCAGCCAGGCAATGTTCTTTCTCCTGCCAGCATGGACTTCTTCCTACTGCTGGTTTTCAGCTTCGGGCATGAGTCCATTGCTTTCCCCTCTGCCTGGGACTCGCTGCGTCCCCACACATACCCATGGGCGCTCAGGACATAAACAGCACCAAAGAGAGGGGTATGAGGAAGCTTCTCAGAGAAGGTCTGCCGTTCAACACTGCTGTGTGGAAGATGTTCATAAATCTTTCCTAGCATCATAGAGAACACAGATAATTAAATAAATAAGCAAGCAAGTCCCAAACCCAGGAAAACATCAATCCAACTTTCATGAATTAAAAGATTTCTACTGACCCCCTGCTAGGCTGAAGTTAGAAATGATATAAAAGGGGTGACTTTTCCACTTCAGAGAATTGCTTTCTTTTCTCCTAGTTGGGGTCTTTCATTGAATTGTTCACTTCTGGTCACTTCTCATATCCTGCAATCCCTCCTTATCCGGTAATCTTCTCTAGTAATCTATCGAGGGCAGTTGCAAAAGGAGACCCTGGGGGCATGATCATCTTTGTCCTCCTTTTCTTGATTCCCAAATGTCAGCGTTATGTCCCTGCAATATGACGGATGAAATTGTTTTAAAAGGGGCCGTGGCTGCTAAAAAAGGATTGGAGGTGCACATTCATTCAGAGTCATCTTGGAAGAAAACCTGGGAATCTACTTCAGAAAGCCAACCTTTGAAAACCCTATGGAGTTCTACTCTAGCTTAAACAGGGTCTCCTGGAGTTGAAGTCATCAACACTACGGCAACTTCTTTAATCTGTGCGGTCATTCCCACATAGTTCTAGACCGGAAGGTCTACTCTAACTCCCAAGTAGTTTCTGAATGTTCACTGCTCTCCAGTCCTGAAACCACCCCTCCAGTCCATGGCCTTGCTACTCACATTAAATAGGTTCATATCATTTGCTGAATGTGTAGAGGCTGTGAAATTCCACTGAAGGCTTCCCTATGCATTGTGGGAGTTTACTCTGGAAACAACCCTATTCAAACAGAGTACCTGCTGTTACAGTCACACCTCCTCAGAAGGAGAATTGAACCACTCAGAATGCCTCAAACTCGCCAGTGCCAGAAACTGGCGTTGAAGCCAAATTGTTCCACACAGCTACCTCTCACCCATCAATTTTTCTAAATAAATGCTTCCTGATTTTTAAAAAGGTTTTGCATGTATGCGTCTTGAGATAATAAGTTCCCAATGTGCTTCCCCTCCTTTTTCAAGATTAAACAAGTTAATCTTTTCTTTAGTTTGAGACTTACAACCTTAAAAGTTTATTATTTTAGCAAAATTCTCATTTAAATCTATGCACATGCTTACTGTGGTTAACAAATACTACTGTTACTCATCCTCAATGGCAAGAGAATTTAACTCTTGCCTGCTGTGGTCAGAACTAAGGCCCATAGGGATGCAAATGGTTTGCCCTTGATGACTAACCTAAAGATTGGCTTTTGAACCCACACAGTGGCAACTCTTACCACATAAGATTGCCACTAGTCAGCTACTTGACAGCACCTGACAACAGAATGGTGGCACCTCAATGACTGAAACCCTGCAAAGCAGCATGACCAGCTACTTGAGCAGCACAAGCAGAATTTAACACCATTGGGAGGTGTCCTTGCTCCCACAAAGACCAACATTTTATTGATGCTATTAAAAACCAGTGCTATCAACCAATAGACCTGTACAATTTTAACTTGAGGCTTAATCACTGTGCACATTAAGCACTAGCTACTAACTGTCACAAAGAATAATCTTAGGATCACATGGTCCAGTAGAATTGTGTGTTA
>NW_022111321.1:6364283-6366039 GCF_000313985.2 Echinops telfairi | reverse complement strand
TGAGAATGATGAGGGCAATGAATGTACACATGTGCTTTACACAATTGATGTATGTATGGATTGTGATGAGTTGTATGAGCCCCTAATAAAACAATAAATAAAAAGAATTGTGTGTTATCCTCCTTGTTCAAATACAAATCCTGACTAATTTAAAGATATGAAACTAATATGCAAACTAATATAGCTTTTGAATTTTAGAAAAGGAAAATAGATGTCATTTGTTGAGTCTAATATGTTATTTTTGCCCTATCCTGCAGACTATGGTTATTATTATTAAAATACATTTTCCTTTGATTTCCAAAATATCCTAATAGTAGACAAAACTGAGAAGGAAAAATATCAAGTTGAAACTAGAACGATGTATAGCAAATGGAAGATAGTATCTGAATCAAATTTCTCTATTCAATTTTCATAGTATGACTTTCTGGTGAAAAAATTAATGATGAGCTAGATTTCTGGGGTTTTAGGGTTTTTATTTTTATGAAATGTCATCTATGTAGACATCTGGACCCCCCAAAAGCAAACTCAAAAACCATAGATTTGAATAAGACCTTTATGATTAAAATTAATCCCTTCTTTTCATAAAGGAGAAATATGAGGCACTGAACATTCAAGTGATTGGTCAGGTCAATAGCTTGTGATTAATTGAGTAAGAACTAGGATACATTTCCTGATTCTAATTATCCCTCATTCATTCATTTGTCAATTTATTCAACAAGTTTTCAATTTGTAATCAATATCAGACAGACTCTTGCCTTGATGCTCTAGTATTAAATGAATAGGCAAAGATGGGCTTTTAAATAATTTTCAATTCAACTGGCTTATAGGTATTACACAGCAGGCCAAGCGGCACTGTTGGGCAAGCCCTGGGCTGTGCACTGAAAGGTTGGATGTTTAGACTCAAGAGCCAATTCTCAGAAGGCAGATAAGGCTACCTGCTCCTGCAAAGACTGACTTCCTGAGAAACCTATATAATGTCACTGTGAGGCAGACTCGATTCCGTGGCAGGGAAGTTTGACATAGACATTAAATAAGGAGCCCTGGTGGTGCTGCGTGTTAGGCATTGGGCTGATCTCCTGAGGGTCGGTGCTTTGAACCCACCAGACACTCCACAGGAGAAAGAGGAGGCTGTGTGCTCTCATAAAGATTTAATCTCAGAAAGCCAATCTACAGTTGATATGAGTTAGAATCTACTCAATGGCAGTGAGCTTGGTATAGGGTATGGACATGAAATAATTAATAATATAAGTAAATTTAAATTGCGGCAGGTCATTCAAATAAGAGCAAACATAAAAATTGAAAATAAATACTACAGAAATTTTAGAAGGTGTGCCTGAGGAAGTGAAATTAGGAGAGTGAGTCAAAGTATCCAGAGAAACAAAGCAAGGTGGAGGCTAAGGAGAGGAACTATGAAGGGGGGAAACCCAGCCTGACTTTCATCCTAAGATCTCTGGGGAATTCATTGAGTATTTAGTAACAGGGTAGAAATCAGATTTATATGATTTTAAGAGAACAATTTGCCTATTGTGCTAAGCAATAGACTAAGGAGAGTGAAGATTATATGAAAAATAAACAATCATCATTAAAGATGAACATAAAAGTAAAAAGGGAAAAAAATGTGTTTGAAATAAAATCTTGGGGAACTAGTTGAGATAGATGGTCTCTCCTGGAATTACTTTGAAGTTTGAATAGATATTGCTTGAGTTTTAATTAGAATGTAAGAATCATTAATGTGCCAATTCTGACTTTCATAATG
>NW_022111321.1:6328865-6363602 GCF_000313985.2 Echinops telfairi | reverse complement strand
CTTTCTCCCACAGATCAACTAGTAGGTTCAAATCTTTTGGTTAACTGCTAAGTGCTTAACAACTGCAGTACCAGGACTCATGTTGGTCGGTGCAGGTAGGATTAGATTATTTGATTAAGAAGACTATTTATTTGTTCATTCTACAGGCTTTGTGTCATTTCCAATATCAGCTGTTATAAATAATGACTGCATAATGACTGTGTGAACTCTTTGTTTTACGTTTTATTATTGGCACCTAATCCACATAGCTGTATGAACATTCTTGACCGTGTCTTTTGGTACACATATGCCTGGATTACTCTGGGTACAAAAAACACGAGTTGGAATGCTGGGTCTTTAATTATGAATACACTATGTAGTCCACCGCTTGTAAGTCAGCTTGTGGTGGCGTGTATATCTCTGTGAGGCTGGAAGCTCTGTCACGGGTGCTTTAAATACCAGCTGTGTCACCCAAAGTGAACATGTTTCAGCAAAGCTTCTGACTAATAATATACTAGAAAGAAAGAATAGGCTATCCACGTTGGAGGAATTGGTGACTGAAAACCTTATGGATCGCAGTGAAATATTGTCTGATACTGAAAATATAATAAATAGCACCAAAATAGTGCTAGAGATAATGCCAGAGATGAGCTTCTCTGTTCAAAAGACACTCGAAATATGACTGAGGGAGAGCTGCCTTCACACAAAAATATAAAATAAAATAAAGGCTCCCCTCCTGGTGTGGAGGGAATGAAGCCTCTGGGAATAGGCTTTGGGCCCTTCCTTTACTGCTGGAGCAGCACTCAAATGAGAAGAAGCCACTGCCAACAGCTGCACCTAATTGGAACTCAGAGTGCTGAAGTGTGAATCTAGGAAAATTGAAAGTTACCAAAAATGAAGCAGGATGCATAAAGATGAATACCTGGGTATTAACTCACTGCCATTGAGTCATGCAAACTCATCCGACCCTACAGGACAGATGAGAACTGCCCTTCTGGGTTTCCAGGACTCTACCTCTTTATGGGAGGAGAAAGCTCCATCTTTCTCTCACGGAGTGGCTGCGACTTGCAACTGTTTACATGGCAAATCGCAGTCTAAAGCATAACCACTGCACTTGCAGGGCTCCCAACCCCTGGCATTAAGGAACTGAAATGGACTGGCATTGGCCATTTTGAGTTATGCAGTCATGTGATTTACCATGTTAGGGATAGCAGATTCAAGAGGAAAGGTGTCACATTCATCATCAAAAAGGACATTTCAATATCAATCTTGAAGCACAGTGCTGTCTGTGCGAGGATAATATTGGTCCACATACACGGAACTCCAGTCCATACAACCATTATTCAAATTAAGCACTGACTGCTAAAGCTAGTAAGGAAGACATTGAAGAAGTTTACCAGTGTCTTTAGTCCAAAACTGATCAAACATGTAATCAAGATCTATTGATAATTATTGTTGATGGGGATGTAAAAGCTGGAGACAAAAAGGAAGGACCCAAACAAACAAAAACTCACTGCCACGAAGTCAATGCTGACTCCTTGCAACTCTTTGGACGGGGTGGAACATCCCCCGTGGGTTTCTGAGACTCTTTGCAGGAATAGGAAGCTCGGTCTTTGGTTTTGACTGCTGACACATGGTTAGCAGCCCAACTCCTAGCCAGGACACCACAAACACAGCTCCACTAAGAGGACGGAACAGTAGTTGGAAAATACGGCCTTGGCGGTAGAAATGAAACTGGAGATCTCATGAGGGAATTTTGCAAGACAAATGACATCTTCATCACAGGTACATTGTTTTCAACAACATAAAAGTTCACCATACACATGGACTCCTCCAGATGCAATACGAAGAAATCAAATGAACTGCATCTGTGAGAAGAGAGAATGGAGAAGCTCAATGCTAGTAGCTAAAATGAGACCAGGGGCTCACTGTGGAGCAGATCATCAATTTCTCAGGTTGAAGCGAAGGAAAATTAAAACAAGCCCACAAGAGCCAAAATATGACTTTGAGTCTCACCCACCTGAATTTCAGGAAGAGATTGGCAGCACTGAACACTAATGACAGAAGACCTGATGATCTGAGAGGGCATCAAGAACATCATACATGAAGACAAACAGTCATTGAAGACATGGCCCCGTTTGATGCTGACCCGCATGAGGCTGTCACTGAAAATACGGGTGCTATAGCAAAGTGGGTTGGAGAAATCGAATAGCGTCTGGCTAACAAAGGTTTGTCTTAAAACAAGAAAACGTCTAAATGAAATGTAAACTAAGTCCACATGGAAGAATTACACCAGCCTGTGTAATCTAATGCTTACAAATAATAAAATAAAATCCAAATGAGATAATAGTATCAGAGTTTGAATTGTGAACACCTGGTTTGCAGAAAGCTCTGAATGACAATGGAACCTCAAAGTCGATTTGCAGGGTCCACATCTGGATTAAGTGTTCTGAGAATTCCCTCTGACCATAAATGAGGGATGTGAGTGGCCTTATCAGACAAGAGTATGGTGAAGTCAATTATGGCAGATGCAGTTAGGTTAAATATAATATCTTCTCATGTGATCTCCTGTTTGACCCATTTTAGAGTTGTTTCGGTTTAAAAATAGGGGGAAGTCCACATGGATTTAGCCTTTGGTGAGTCCTCTCTGACCATACGCCAGGGAGGTGACTACCCTTGCTATCATGCGGACTGCATTGGAAAATGGATCGTTGCAGATGAAGTTAGGTAAAATTTTAACATCTTATCATTTGATTTCCTTTTGGCACACTTAAAATGTGTTCCAGTTTTTAATATTTTCTTCTTTCTTTTAAATTGAGGTTTTTAAATCTGTTTTACTTCAATATTGTTGTGAGTTATTTTTGTTTTAATGTTTTTTCTGTATGTAATATCCAGGATAGGTAACTCTATAGAGATGGTAAGTAAATTAATTCTTTGGGGGTATGGCAGCGGAGGTTGGGGAGAAATGGGAACGAGTATAAAAAATGAAGAAAATGCTCTAGAACTGTTTGTGGTGATGATTGTACAACCCTTCATGATGTGCCTGAACTATTGAATTGTATGATATATGAATTAGATGCCAATAAAACTCATTAAAATATTAATTAAAATGGCAGAAAAATGGAAGAGACGACCCAGTCAGGGTGCCGCACAGCACCTATGAAACACACAACTTTCCTCTAGTTCTTTAATGCTACCCCCCACACCTGCCCAACTACCATGATCCCAATTCTACCTTACAAGGCAGCTAGACCAGAGTATGTACACGGGTACAGATAAGAGCTGGAAACACAGAGAATCCAGGACAGATAAACCCTTCAAAACCAACAATGAGAGTATTGAGAGCAGAAGGGGAAAAGAAAGGTGGGAGGAGAGAGGGGGAACCAATCACAATGATCTACATATAACCTCCTCCCAGGGGGACAGACAACAGAGAGGTGGTTGAAGGGAGACATCGATCAGTTTGTCATGAAAAAATAATAATTTATAGATTATCAAGGGTTCATGAGGGAGGGAAGGTGGGAAAGGGAGGGAAAAAAGTGAGGAGCCAATACCAAAGGCTTGAGTAGAAAGAAAATGTTTTGAAAATGATGATTGGAACAAATGTAAAAATGTGCTTGAAGCAATGGATGTTTGTATGGATTGTGATAAGGGTTGTAGATAAGCCCCCGATAAAATGATTTTTTTTTTTAAAAAAAGAGAGAGATCCAGCCGAATGTCAGAAGAGACTTTGAAACTTGCTCTTATCATGAAGTAGCTAAGGTAAACTGAAGAGATGGTGAAGTCAAAGAGCTGAAAAGAAAATTTCAAAGAGCAGCTCAAAAAAGCATAATAAAATGTTCTGATGGACGTGCACAGACTTAAGAGTTAGAAAACCAAAAAGGAGGAACATACTCATTGTGATAGGGAGGTTTATTGTGCCAACCTGGCCAAGAAGAACATGTAGGATTAATCAGGTGGTAATTTGATTGGAGGGCAAAGAGATAAATGGCTCAGTAAGCCCCGCCCCTCTCTCTTGCTGTGTGGTGATCAGACCACCATGTGTCTGCTTTAGCTAGTTCTCTGCCTCAGCTTGTGAGCTACAGTACCTGTGAGACAGCCAACCTGTGGATTGTTTTGCTATAGTTTGAGGTTCTTTTGATACCTGCTTCGCCATGCTGCTGGTGTATACATTGCTTGAGTTGAGGTTGTCGTATCCTGTTGTCTTGCATTGCTTGAGTTTGATATCCCATCCGGGCCTGTTTTGCTAAGCTCCTGAGTTACTGACTGTTGGTGAACTGCCCTGCTGTTTGCTGCCTATGGCCGAACTGCTTGCATTTGCCTAGGGAAGACTCAACTGTCTGCTTTCTTGACCTTGGACCCAGCAGCCCACGTGAATTGAAGCACTCAGTATATCAATCGTTCCACAGAATGAGTTGAACTGAGTCCTCTGTACTGCTTTCTGGACTAATTAGCTATTATATTCTTTCGTGTCATATATATATGAGGTAGTTAGTTTATTATGCCAACCTGGCCGATAAACACATGTGGGGTTCATTGAACGTTGGAGGAATAAATGGCTCAGTGAGCCTCACCTTTCTAGTTCTTGGGTCTCCTGCTTTCTGATGGTCGGACCAGGGAGTAGCTGCCTTAGCCAGTTCCTTGGTTCAGCTGGCAAGGGTCACTTCCTACAAGACATCCCCCATGCAGCCCTGGGTGCTGGAGCAGCCGTGTGGAGACCCCTGCCAGTACTGAGATGCTTACACAGTCACTGATTCAGCTTTCCTCCTGCAGTTGGAATCATTGCATGCATTTTGTGAGATGGAGGAGGACTTTGTGGATTGTTGTCGGACTTATGGGCTAATGTTGGACTTGTGGGTTTGGGCAGCACTGGGTTGGGATGTTTTCTTGATGTGCACTTACCCTTTATATAAAACCCTGTCTTATACATATGACTTTCTGTGGATTTGTTTCTCTAATATACCCAGAGTAACACACAACCCTAAAGAACAGCATAGAACTGCCCCTGTGAGTTTATCAGTCTCTAACTCATTATGGGAGTAGCACCCTCCTTCTTTCTCCCAAGGAGCAGGCTGGTAGTTTTGAACTGTGGACCTTGTGGATTGTAACCCAATGGGTAACCACTATGCTACCAGGGTTCTTTTCACACGCATTCATCAGTGCACTTACCCTTAAAACTCTCTCTAATACATGAGTTTCTATGGATTTGTTTCTCTAAAGTACTCAGACTAACACAATATAATATATATATATACATAAAATCATAAGTGTCCTGGTTTTGTTTATCTAGAGAACCCTGTCTAACAAACTCATACTCAGCAGTCAATTATTTCACAAAGTCACATAAAATCACTAGTACTAAAGAAAGAAATCCAAACTACACAAGCCATTGACCAAAAACATGATTCCAGGAATTGCTGGAATTTCCACTGAAATGTTTCAACAGGCTGATGAGCACTGCAAACACTCACTTGTCTATGCCAAGAAATTTGAAAAACAGCTACTTGGCCAACTTACTGGAAAAGATCCATATATGTATCTATTTCAAAGAAAGGTAACCCAACAGAATAGGAAACTTATAGGACCATATCATTGATATCATAGGCAAGGAAAGCCTTGGTGAAATCATTCAGCAACAGTTGTTGTAGTATATTGAAAGACAGCTGGCAGAAGTTCAGGTCAGATTCAGAAGAAGTTGTGGAACCTGGGCTATCATTGCTGATGTCAGATATGTCTTAGCTAAAAGTAGAACATACCAGAAAGATGTTTACTGGTGTTTTATGAATAATGCAGAGATATGTGATTGTGTTGACCATAACGCATTATGGATAGCCTTGAGAAGAATGGGAATTCCAGAACAATTCATTGTGCTTATGCAGAACCTGTACATGGAACAATAGGCAGTTATATGAACAGAACAAGAGAATACTGCATGTTTCAAAACCAAGAAAGCTGTGTCTCAGGGTTATATGCCCTCACTATTGTTCAATACACATGCTAAGCAAATACTCAGAGAAGCAGGATTATATGAAGAAGAACATAACTTCAAGATTGTAGGAAGGCAATCTGTGATATGCAGGTGACACAACCTGAAAATGAGGAAGAGTTGAAACACTTACTGATGAAGATCAAGGATTGCAGTCTTCAGTATGAATTGCAATTTAATGTAAAGAAAACCAAAATCCTCAAAATTAGACCAATAAGTAACATCATGATGAATGGAGAAGAGACTCAAGTTGTCAAGAATTTTGTCTTGCTTGGACCCACTATCAATGATCATGGAAGCAGCAGTGAAGAGATCAAATGATGCATTGCATTTGGTAAATCTGCCACACAAGACTTCTTGAAAGTGTTGAAAAGCCAGAATGTTACTTTGAGATCTAAGGTGGGTCTGACCCAAGCCATGGTATTTTCCATGGCCTTGTGTACATGTAAAAGTTGGACATTGAGTAAAGAAGACCAAAGAAGAATTGATAAATGTGAATTGTGGTGCTGGAGAAGAAAATTGAAAATACCATGGACTGCAAAAAGAACAAATCAATCTATTTTGGAAGATGTATAGTCAGTGTGTTCCTTAGAAAGTAAGATGGCAAGACTTCACCTGATGTACTTTGGACACGTCATTGGGAGAGACCCGTCCCTGGCAAAAGCATCATCGTGCATAGAAGCAGAAGGCCCTCATAGTGGCTGCAGCAATGAGCTTGAACCTCAGAACCATCATGAGACTGGCAGGGGACCAGGCTGTGTTTCACTCTGTTCTCCACGGGGTGACTATGAGTTGGGACCAAACACAGCACAGAATTATTAAATCTTAACTTCACAAAAGGAAATGCTAAAAGAGAACACAGAGTTAGCCTTTTATTTATCTTTCTTACAGTTGCTAGTTAACATTTGTTGCTACCTCATCAAACAATACAGTTCAAAACATTACCTTTAAAATGAACCCAACCAAACTATACATTTTAAAATTCAAAGCATAGCTGCCAAATCCTACAAGCTTGCCAATTATTTCACATTTCCTGTGGTTTGATTTCAAATACCCTGTATGGTAAATTTTCTATTAAAAAAAAAAGACTTCCTTTTTTCTCTTTTGAAATCTTTTTTTCATAAAACCCTAAACAATTTTACTATTTGGTTATTCCCTTTGTTCACCTTAGGGTTCAGTCAATAATTCCCATTTAGTTTAGCTTTTGAATTTAACTTCAATTTAAATAGTTGCAAAAACACACTTCATAGGCAATCTTTCTTTTTCATTCACAAGTGAATTTCAAATTAGCATTGGGCCAGAAGGGGGGTGTGTTTTGCATTTTTTTGCTGAAGAACACACAAATAAAACGTGGACTTAATACACTAATTTAGTTCTATGCATAATGTACTTGTTTCCCAGTTTAATATGATCATCCATGTAGGTACAGCTTTTTATGGTTTGATCAATCATGGCAAAATCATGCTTTCCTCCAAAATCCATCTTTTCCTAATGTGGTTCTTCTTTGTGTAAACAAGAAACATAATGAATTCTAACCAGTTTACTTCTGAACACTCAAGGAGTGTGTACTTGGGTCTTTCTAATAGGAGTTTCTTAAAAATTTCACTGAATTTTCTTTGGAAATTGGAAACAAAGAGCTTTTTTCTTGATGAATATCAGAATTAAGTTGCAATTCAGTAACTATATTTATAATATACTTTATCACACAAAAAAGCTGATATGTGCAAAGTTTGACGCCCTCTCCAGTCCATTATCCACAAAAGACAGGATTCTTGAATTATACTGGGTTTTTTCATCCATAAACTCTTAGTTTTCAATTGGGGCACAATTAGGAATGTTATAAAAGATTTTTATGATCTTTTCCCCTCGGTCTCAGAGCCAATTATTGTGCTATTTGTATATGCGGCAAATTCTTCAAGTATTAGGCATTTCCCTTGTTATTTGCTTCTTGCTCAAATTGTATTACAATAAATTGTGCCTGCATTCACAGTTAGATTATTTACTTTCATTTTCCAAAATGCAGCTACAAGTAGTCAGAATAAATTGTTTAATTGTGTGGCAATATAAGTATTATTCCTAAGAATATAAGTCCTGAGTCTATGGTTCAGGTGCTCTCAGTTCAATATGGAGTCGGGTTTGAGGCAAAAATGCCCCTTTAGGTCCTGATTGGAGACAAAAATGGAAAGTTGGTGAATCAGACGTTGTCATTGTTCTTATTGTTAGGTGTCCACATGACAATTTTAACTCAAATGGACTTAAAATGCCAAATAAAAGTCAGAGGATACATGATAAAGGATCTGGAATTTCTAAAGAAGTTGCCCCATTTTCTCAGCCTGAGTTGACTTATGGAAAATCGGGAAATATATTCATTAATAATCAGTTAATACACTGGTACAGATAGGAACTGGAAACACAGGAAATCCAGTACACCTGATCACTTCAGGACCAGTGGTGAGAGTGGTGATACCGGGAGGTGGGAGGGAAGGTGGGGTAGAAAGGGGGAACCAATTACAAGGATCTACATATGACCTCCTCCCTGGGGGATGGACAACAGAAAGGTGGGTAAAGGGAGATGCCAGAGAGTGTAAGCTATAACAAAGTAATAATAATTTATAAATTATCAAGAATTCATGAGAGAGAGGGGAGCAGGGAGGGAGAGGAAAAAAATGAGGAGCTGATGTCAAGGGCTCAAGCAGAAAGCAAATGTTTTGAGAATGATGATGGCAACAAATGTGCTTGACACAATGGATGGATGGATGGATTGTGACCAGAGTTGTATGAGTCCCCAATAAAATTATTTTTTAAAAAAAGAGATGTAAAACCCCAAATAAATGCATTTTTAAAATAATCAACTAATAGTATGTTTTGCTCTTTATTCCTTTAGGGCCTATACTGAGTAGAAAGATTGCTGGGTCCTATGGTATTTCTGTTCTCCTTTGTCTGAAGTGTCAGGTTGCTTTCCATAGAGGTGGTACAGTTTTACTGCCACCCCTCAGCCCCCAGGAGTGGGTGACGTTCCAATCTCTCTGCCTTCTTGCAGCACTGGCATCTCTGTTTGCTTCTTTGTTTTTAACGTTGCTATCAGTGCTGGTGTGAGGTAGTGTCTCATCTTTCTTTCGATTTGTATTTCTGGAATGAATTGACAAATTCCTTACAATATTTTCCACATCTACTTTTCCCTTTTCATTGCAGGTGCTGGCAACAAAGTCTAGATGTCTATGTTTAAAATCTGGACAATTGGAAGGGATTATTAACTAGGACGATGGACTTAGAAGTCTAGTTTATTGAGTGTCCACAGAAAACCTTATGAATAGTTGCAGAACATTGTCTGACATAGTACTGGAAAATGATTCCTTCCGTTGAAAGTCAAAATACAACAGAGAAAGTTGAGAAACATGATTGTGGTGATAGAATCAATCCGTGGCTGAGAACGCATGATAGAATTTGCGAGACCATCAATTTAGTCATTGTAAAATAATTTATTTCAACAACACCTGTGGTGATTATATTTATACATGTTAATTTTGCCAGGTGAAACAGATATGAATCCAATTGATTATATTTGTAACCAGGTTCAGTGGAGAAACTCAATGTCACCAGTCAGAAGCTAAGTGTTACCTTCGTAAGGGTCTATCAATTTCTAATATGCTAGTTCAAGGTGAACTGGAAGAAAATAAAAATTTTCTTTTTTTATGAGAGTCAAAGTATAAACTTTACTATAGTCCACCTGACTTTAGAGAACATAGCAAGAATATATTTGACACACTGAACACTAATGACTGAAGGCCAGACAAATTATGAAGTGGTATTCAGAAAATAATGTGTAATGAAAGGAAAAGACCATTAAAGAGAAAGAAAAGACCAACATGGATGTCAGAAGAGACTCTGAAACTTGCTCCTAAACATAGAGCAACTAAAGACATTTGAAGACATGATGAAGTAAGCATGCTGAACAAAAGGTTTTAATGGGAGGCTCAAAAAGACAGCGTACAGTATTATAATCAGATGTTCAAAGGGCTGGAGTTAGAAAACCATAACAAAAGATCACACTCAGCTATTCTCATGTTGACAATATTGAAAAGAAAATTCAAGCTTCAAGTTGTAATATTGAAGGATTCCGTGGGCAAAATATTGAACAATTCAAGAAGCATAAAAGGAATATGGAAGGAATAGACTGAATCACTGAACCAAAAATAAACGTTCAACAATCAGTCAATTCAAGAGGCAGTATTTGGTTAAGAGCTGATGGGATTGAAGGAAGGAGCTCGAGCTGCCCGCAGGCATTGGTGAAAAATAAGCCTCCAGGAATTGGTTGGATACCAATTGAGATGTTTCATGAAATGGACCCAGTGCTGGAAAACTGCAGAAGAATTTTTACCTTTGAAATATGGTGTTGACAAAAAATAATAAATATACCAGAAACTTCCAGAAGACCAAATACACCCGTGTTGGAAGAAATAAAGACATAATGCTAGAAGCAAGGGCAGTGAAACTTTGTCTCATGTACTTTGGACGTGTTATAGGGATGTGCTTGTTCTTGCAAAAAAGTCCTGGTGTAGTGGTGGTTATGTGTTGGGCTGCTAACTGTAAGGTCAGCGGTTTGAACTCACCAGCCATTCTATGGGGGAAACATGAAGCTTTCTATTCCCATAATGAGTTACCGTTTCAGAACCTCACAGGGACAGTTAGTCCTACCCTGCCCTATAGGATTGCTGTGAGTCAGAATTTACTCAATTGCAGGGAGTTTGGTTTTTGGTTTGAATCCCTGGTGATGGACATCTTACTTGGTGTGTTTGGTCAGGTACACCAGAAAAACAAATCCAGAGACACTCATATAGGTATAGGAGTTTTATATCAAAGAGTAATTGTATATTGAACAAATGTTCCATCCCAGTCCAGACCAAGACCATCAGTCTGCTGTTAGCCCATAAGTCCAATACTAGTCCAAAAATCCTTCCTCAGACTCACACAGTCATATGCAGTGATGCAAAATGCAGGAAAATCACAGGCTGGTGGGTGCAATGTCTTGTGGATCCAATGGCAGTGGAAGCATCTCAGCGCTGGTGTGGGTCTCCATGTGTCTCCTCCAGCTTTCTGAGTGTGGCTCTTCAACAGTAAGTGAAGCAGAGCAAGAGAGGACATTCCCAGAATTCTCATGAAAGGACACACCTCCAAGGAGGCATCATCAGACTGTGACCTGATTGACAGGCTGGACTCCATTCCTACACTTACTTATCAAATTGACATGAAATTATGTAACTACCACACTTGGTAAAGGATGGAATTATTGATTAAAAAGAAAGACCCCTAAGGAGATAAATTAATACCATGCTGCACTAATGCTTTCAAACAGCAATGATTGTGAGGTTGGTATAGGACCAGCCATTGTTTTGTTCCATTGTACATAGGGTTGTGTCCATAAGTTGAAAGTCTGATGCCAACAACAGCATGTCAAGAACTATGCTGGGCATTCAATGTACAATGTTCAATGAACAAAGAGGATTTCTCTTTACAACTTTTGTTCTTTAATGTAGCAGTTTTCTCTAACCAGACTGAATCCTTTCTTAGGAGTCCTTCCAGTCATGGCTCACTCACTCACTGCGATCGAGTCCGTTTTGACTCCTGGTGAGCCTATAGCACCGAGCAGAACTGCCCCAGAAGGTTTCCAATTATGGAGTAGAAAGTTTCATCTCCCATGGAGTGGCTAGTGGTTCCGAACTGCTCACCTTGCAGTTAGAAGCCCATTGTGGAACTCCCTGTGCTGCCAGCGCTCCTTCCCCTCCAGACTAGTCACTGGATACTGCTGTTCCTCCTGACGTCCTGTATTTTACTCCTAGTACCTTCACCATTAGTTAGTAATTTGTGAGTATGACCACATGGTACTAGCAATAATTGTTTAAGTACTTCTGAGGCTAAGAATTCAAAATGCACACTTAAAATGTTGGTCGTATTTTTATATTTATACCCAGGTTACTCTGCCTAATGTGTTCCTTGGAACTGGAAAAACTGTAACTTTTATACTGCTATAGTTTATTAAAATTTTTTCATAATGTCACTGTGCACAAAGGTGGCAGTGATAGAGAACATAAAATACCTAGCCTGCTGTTAATCAAATACTAGAAATGTGACATCGTTTGGGATCTAGTCTGTTAAGATTTAATTTGTTAAAAACCAAAAATATAACAGCTTCTGCCTGCAGTAAAAAATTTTTTTACTTTTAAACATTAGCAGTAAGGATGTTCTAATTCAGCAAGTTTAAGCAAATATAACCTTGTGGGCAAGCAAGGTCACTTAGATAAGCGATAGTGCCAAAGACCTTAAGAAATGACAGGTCCAAGCATGCCCCCTGTTTCCTGTGAACCATGCCTCCTTTGTCTAAAGCCTCCCCGTGAACTTGCTGCATCGGTTAGGGAATATAACTTGCTCCATTTTCACTGATTTGGGGGAAGCATTTTTAGAGGCAGCAAACCCCACTGATTCCTTCTAGAATGCTTGCAGAAATCAACAGAATTTTTTGAATCAAGCTGGTCTCTGTCTTTAGCTAAACAGAGACAGGCATCCCAGACCTTGTCTGCCACCAACAGCATGAGTGAAAAGACTTTTTAAATTTTAGAATATTTAATATGTAATCTTTCAAAGAATCATGAAGGTAATGGCTGTGCAACGTCTTTCATTTCATAGCAAAGGGTTATGTTTGCTTATCACAATTGCTGGGACGTGTATTCAGGATTCATTTCCAGAATGACATCGCTTTATAAGAGGGATTTTTTTTCTACTTGAAAATTCGCTTATGATTCTGTCTTAACTAACTGTAGGCAGGATACCGCTGACATTTTGAGCAATGACTTCTCAATTTTTATCTCTAGATGTGACCTAAAAATGACCAAAGGTACAAAATAATAGTGGCATCACTTGGAGGGCTGCCATGACACTGTCAGAGAGATGATACCAAAATGACGGTCCCAAAAATCTTCGTTCAGTGTTTCAGGAGAAGTTCATTCCTTTTATAAAAACATCCCTGAAAGGCAGGACAAGAAAAGCATGTTTAATAGACCCAGCTTACATCATGTATCAATCTAAAACCCTACACTATTTTACCTTTTAGACTTGCTAAAGAGACATGGTGACATGGGCATTGCACTGCACATTGGGTTGCTCACCTCAAGGTCAGCAGCTCAAAACTACCAGAATGATGAGGCTTTCCCCTCCCATAAAGCCTTCTGTTTTCTGAAACCCACAGGCACAGTTCCACTCTGTCCACAGGGCTCACTGTGAGTCAGACTTGACTCAATGGCAGTGAAATTGAATGTGCTCCAGACATAGCTGTCCATCTTACCCAATTACAATGATGCTCTGAATCATGCGTTGTTGTCTGCTTATCCTAAAAAGCATTTAAAATGGTTGTTTGCATTTTGCTACTTGTTTATGTCACTGCTGTTACCTTTATACTCAGTGATATGTGGGAATTAGGCTTTATGAGTAACATTTATGACTAATGCAAAAAAAAAAATACTGAAAACTTGGGGTGGTAAGTGGTATAGTCCGTGGGTGTTAGGGCTGATACCATGAGTTGCTGCAGCACTGAGTGGTACCACGTTAGGGACATCCCGGCAAAATAGAACAATTGTGGCATGCCCATCAACAAAAGATTATCCTTTTAGGGACAGGCCAGTGAGAAAATGGATTAATCTTTTAATTGATGAAATTCCCAACTCTTTGGAGCAGTATAACCTTTGTAAAGATTAGAACTTCCATCTGCCTATACTCTCATCAGAGACTCCAGCAAGTCTCACTCACAGATGGGCAATCCCAAAGCAAAATCAGGAGCTACGTTGCTTCCTTTCTAGTCAACGCAAAAGCCAACATTTTAAAAGAATTGTTTTCCCCGCCTGTCTTCGACAGGTGGCTCACTGTTTTCACAAATAAGAGCACTCTCCTTTACGAAGTGGACTCTCCTGCAGGTGACCTGAGAAGCACATCTCACAACAACCCTTTCTCTGGCTTGTGGAGCTCTTGAGATCCCTTCTCTTTCCTTCCTTTTAACTTGATATGGCATCCAGACCATCGATCTGGCACATTTCTGGACTATTTAATTCCAAAACTTTAAAAATGTATTCAATTGATCCCCAGCTCTGTAATTTCAGAAAGCATGCCTTTTAAATTCCAATAGAAGAGAAACTGCTCCTTGAATTAGCATTGTAAATGGACTAACTCAGACTCTGTGGCTCCCAGATAAAAATGGTTTCTGCTGGTTGTAAGGTCCTTTAAAGTTGCGGCTGCATATATTTAAACCAAGGTGTTTCTAGCATAACAGTTGGGGCTACAATAGTACTAGCTCAATATTAGTGTAAAAAAAATGACCGGATGTCACATTCCCTTTTAGTCAGCAGCAAAGGACTTGGTAAGCTTTCCTTAGATCTGGTCACTCTCAGCTGAAGGACAATCTATTCTTAACATGATTCTCCAGAAGCTAATGAGAGGAAAATATGTGTTGTCATTGTCGTTGTCGTTGTGAGATGCTGTTGAGTTGGTTTCCATTCAGAACAGCTTGATGTGAACAGAACAATACATTGTTGTGTTGTCATTAGGTGCCATCAAGTTGTACATAACAACTCTGTTTACAACACAATGAAACACTGCCTGTTTCTGCCCCATCCTCACAATTATTCTTGGGTTTGGGCCCATTGCTGCAGTCACTGTGTTAAATCCATCTTGTCGAGAGACCTACATCTTTCTCGCTGCGTATGGTAGGTTGGGTTTTCTAGAGAATCAAAACTATTGACACTTGTATGTGTATGTATACAGAAAGAGGTATATATCAAAAACGGGCCTACAGAGTGAAAGAAGTAGGTAAAACCAGTCTCATGAAAACTGATGAACAGAAAGCAAGATGATGGAGCAGAGACAGCGGGGGCATAGGCTGGTGGATGCAGAGGTCTGAAGTTGGCCAAATGAATCCACCATCAGTTGTTTGATGATGGCTCCAGGGATGGGCCAACTGCACAGCAGGAGATTGAGGAACAAGTGCAAGATCCAGCTCAGGCGGAGTTGAAGAACCAAAGAGAGTTGGAGAGTTGCTCATGCTCTCTGTCTTAAACAAAAAGGTGTATACCATGCAAGGCTGTGACAAGAAAAAAGCTAACAACCTTCGGGGAAGGTGGGCAAAGGACCTGAACAGACAATTCACAAAGGATGACGCTTGAATGGCTAATAAACACATGAGGAAGCACTCTATTCACTACCCATCCAGAAACTGCAAGTCAAAACAACCATGAGATACCATCTAGCATGCAGAGCCCTGGCCCAATTTAAACAAACCCAACAACAACAAATGTGGAGAGGGTGTGGGGAGAGTGGAACTCTCACTCACTGCTGGTGGGCTTGTGAATACTTGCAGCCACTGTGGAAAGCCATTTGGCAATTCCTAAAACAGATGGCAATTGAAATACCATATGGTCCAGCATTGCCATCACTGGGCATAGACCCAAAAGAAATAACAAACCGATTATGAACAGAAGTATGCTCCTCCATGTTCATGGCATCAAAGTTCACAACAGCAAGAAGTTGGAAACAGCCTAAATTCCTATTGGGATAAAAACAAACAAACAAACAACTATGGGAAATACAATGAAATACTACACATCCCTAAAACCAGCAATGAAAACATGGAGGGACCTGGAAGACATGATGCTGAGTAAAGTGAGTGAATCACAAAAGAACAAACAGTGTATGCGTCCACTGCTGTAGGAACAAGCAGCTGGATGGGTGCACACTCAAGCTGTGGGGCAACCAGTCTACTGGCCAGTAGAGAGCCAGCGAACCATACACCACCCTCTGGTGCCCGTGAACCATACACCATCCTCTCTAGGATGGATCTGGAAGATCACTTTGCTAGAGGGTGCCTCGCATCGATGGGATCAAATGATGGGGAAGGGGTGTTGTCTACTGAGTGGTAGCCATGGAAAGCTATGATGTGGACCCTTGGACAGATAATCCTATCAGAGGGATGAGGGATATCGATGGGAAAATCAAGTCAGGGGCGGGGGAAGGGAACAAATATGTTTGGGGGAACACAAACGCATGTCTATTTGGTAGGAAAAGAGGGAAGACTGACCTCCAGTTGGGGGGAAGAACAACTGAAAATCCTCTTGATACTTTAGGTGGGGAGTGTTCCTGGTGTTATGTACCAAATGGCCACATTGACCCGAACTGCTAGGCGCATCCTGGGGACCCAGGCCAGGTGCCGTGGAATGCTGGGGCATTGGATCTTGGATCTTGCAGGTGTTCGGTATACTCCAGATGCTGCATCAGCGAGATCTGATGCACAAAATCCAGTGACTGAACTGGACTCTACTTCAGACACACTTGTAACTTAAAGACTGAAAACGCATGGTGTCTGGGAAAGTGAAAGACAGCTGGACCAAGATTGCTGAACCGTTGGTAGGCAGAAAAGCATGAACTTGCTACCTTAATTCTGTATTAAGATCTGTATTACTACAGTAAACCTGCGACTGACATTCTCAGTGAATATTATTGTAAATTTTCCTTGACAATTAACTCCCATTGTTTATGGGAGTTAAATAGCATCCAGCCATGTTAAATAGCATCCAGCCATGAAAGATTGATTCTGTACAAGTGAATAATTCAGGTACTGAAATATGGAGTTAATCTACATTGGTCTAATACCCCTCTCTCAACAGGGCTTTAAAAAATTAGTACCAGGGACTAATCAGCGGTAATATTAATGGAAGATTGTTATGCCCAGGGGAGATTGATAAATCCCTCTACCATAAATTAACAAGGAGGTTTTGAAAGGGAGCCAAAGGCAGATTGAAACAAACAAAAATACATAGATTCAGAAATGATTTTGGTGCTCACACTAATCCAACTTAAGAACAATTAATTCTTAAATTATGCCCCTGCTCAGGAAGGGAACACAGAAGATATGGGTGCCAAAACATAATGTAGCAAAGAAATTAGATGGTGCCCAGCTATCAGATAAAATATTATCTGGGATATTAAAGGCTTGTTTACAAACAAGCAGCCATCTTAAGATGGTGAGCGAATCCATATGGAAGAAGCATATCAACATAGTCACAGAAGGTTTGTAAATCACAAATCCAAAGTTGAAACAAGGAACAGTATCAGAGCCTGAACTGTGAGCATTGAAGAAGGCTATTAATGACACTGGAAGCCCAAGATACATTTATGGGATGGGATTTGATCCTCCAGTGATTGCCCTGTATCCCTAATGGAGGGATGGAAGGAAGGGGTGACCAAACACGTGCACCGGAGAGATGACTACAGGAGACCCAAAGGATAAATCTGACTTGAACAGTTAAAACCTAGTCAGCTGATCCCCTCTCTGACAATGCACGTTAGCTCTGATCTGAGGTCCAACATCTTCTATAATTCCTGTTTGTTTGTTGTTTGTTCATATTAGAGTTTATCTCAGATGTGTTGTGTCATTGGGGGTCACCCTCTTGAATTTTTGCTTTCTGTTTTTCAGTATAATAAACCCGATGGATGAACCGACAGGGACAGCAAGGATAAAGGTTTCAGGGCGGGGGGGTGCAACAGCGACGGGGGTGTGGTAAACGGGAGCTGATATCAAGGAGTTCAGGAAGGAAAGAATGTTTGTTTTGAGACTGATCGTGGCAGCAATTGTACAATACTGTTTGATGGAATTGAACTGTGGAATGATAGTATATCTGTATTAACTCCCAATAAAAATGGTTCTGGAAAAAAAACACATGAATAACACCAAGGAGGTTTCATAAGGCCGTGACCCAATTGATAGGTTGCACTCCAGCCAGTTGACATCACCCCTCACCATCACACTAACCCTCTACTTTACCAAGCATGAGGTCCTCTCCAGGGCCTGTTCTATCCTGACAACATGCCCAAAGTATGTGAGATGAAGTCTCACCATGGTTGCCTCTAAGGAGAACTCTGGTGCATGTATGATATACTTGTGTCTCTTTCATCAAAAATAGCAAATTGACCCTTTAAAAAAAAAGCCCCAGTAGTTATCATTGTTGTTTCCTTTCAGAAATGAGTCAAAGGAAAAACAACTCCATCGTCTAGGAGGATCCAAACCTAATATTTTAGTAATCAGGTAACGGGGGGAAAATTATCTTTTTTTGAATAAACTTCACAAAGACATTAATATTCATCCAATAGTCTTGATAGTCTCACTGTAGTGATTTTGGGAATCTGGGAAAATTATAAAGTAGGGGAATTATATAAGATTATGAACCCCTGGTAATGTAGTGGTAAGACCTGGTGGTACAGGGGACTGCATTCTTCATGGTCTGCAATTCAAAAGCACCAGTAGGGACAAAGACTGAGCTTTCTCTTCCTGGAAACAGAGACGAAGAAACCCGTGGAGGTGGTGCTATCAGTCAGCACTGACTTGATGGCAGTGAACTTTTTTGAGTCATATAAGAATAACTTTATTTAGCAAGAGGTAAAGTTGATTAAAAATTTTGGACACCAATAGAAAACAAATTCATTGCCATCAAGTCAATTTGCCTTAGAGACCCTATGGAACAGAGTTAAACTGCCCCCTGTGGCTTTCAGAGGCTGTAACTCTTGTAGGGAGCCAGAAACCTCATGACTCTCCCATAGAGTAGCTGGTGGTTTTAACTGCTGACCTTGTGATTACTAGCCCAACATGTAACCTTCTACGCCACCAGATAACATTATTAAATAGGTTGGAATACCTAGATTTTCAATACGCAAAATCATAAAATGTCCTAAGTGTTACAGCTTAAAATATATAGGGTAAGAACTACAGCCGAACAAAAGATTCAAGTGGAGGTTGAGAGTTTTCTAGAGAAAGAAGATCAAGTGACTAGATATTCAACAGTTCTTGTTAGCAAGCACATTATAAAAATGACTTACAGTAGAGACAGAGGCAGCTAAAACCAAAAGGAGTGATAAATTAGAAAAACACCAACAACAAAAATAACAGAGATAAATGATAAATGTAGAGCATAGCTTTTCGTTTGGAGTAAATGGGACAAGTGAAAGGCAAAGAAGTGGCCATAAAGATAATTGATCTTAGGGGGAAGAAATGGGAGCTGATATCAGGGACTCAAGTGGGAAGCGAACGCTTTGAAAATGATGATGGCGGCATATGTGCAAATGTGCTTGACACACTGGAGGAATGTATGGATTGTGACAAGAGATGTAAGAGCCCACAATAAAAGTATTTAAACAATAATAAATAATAGATCTTAAAGAGTAGAGTGATTCTACAAACTGAAGCATGTGTGCCTATACATGGTTAGAGCCAACATTTACTAAAGATGTACACAGTATGCCATGCTGTGTGTAGGCACTTGGCAGAAAATGTTCCTCTTAGTTCCAATAGTAATTGTGTGAAGAAAATGCTCTAGGTAAATCTTAAATATGCATCAACTAAGGCATACAGAGGCAGCTTTCCCCAGGCCATGCGGCTAATGAACCATGTCTTCTAATTTAGTTCTCTCTAACTTCAAAATCAATATTATTGATCACTGGGTCTTGAGGCACCCTCCACGGCTGTGATCGTGAGTCTTCTAAAGAGAATTGGAGACAAAGCGATCACTATTGGGAATGCTGTGTGCTTGTGAGATAAAGGGCATTGAGGAGTCACCAGCATGAGTGCTAAGGACAAGACAGCAGGGCATTGTGCAATGTTTCCTTGGAAGAGGAAAGAAGCAGGAGATGACACACAAATAGATGTCCTAGGTGGAGGAATGGCACTCAAAGGACAATGAGAATTCATTCGTGTGGCAGAACAGTAGTTAAGAAGGAGAGATAAAGAACAAAGATTGTAAGTGCCAGAGCGCATGGCCAAGTGACCTTTATTGGAAACCTAAATAGCCTAAAAATAAAAGGGAGAGTTTGGAATTCCAGAGGAGTCTGTTCGCTATCAAAGAGGAAGAGCCAAGTAGGAACCAGTGGGATTGGAAGCCACGTGCTCAGGAGAGAAGTGGAACTATATGTGAGGATACAATTGTAAGGACAAGACCGAGAAATCTGGGGAGACTGCTCTGTGACTTACGGGTCATGTGAGACTGTATGCCAGTTACTGAGTCTTCCCTACTTCTGTTTTTTAATAGGTAAAAGGAGAGTAAACCTCAACCCACAGAGCATTCCCCTTCTTTTTGTCTCTGAACTTGAAGCTTTCATCATGCTATCATCTCAGAATTCTCATTAAGATGGAGCATGATAATAGCAAGACCTAAACTCGTTGCCTGCCTCGGTGTCCTAGCTTTCAAATGACATCTTCTCTTATCCCTTTACAGCAGGATGACGGACTGCACTGGATTTTATTATACTATTGTCTCGATACTGGCATATGTCTGATCTTTTCCAAACAAAACGGCATGTGATTCTTCAGACTCGTGTGTGAATCATCAGCATCACCTGGAAGAAGATCCTTGGCACAGTTTCCTCCCTTGTAAGAGACACAGAAACTAAGTTTTTTCTTATAGATTTCCAAGAAAGGTGGTTTTATAAATGCCCTTGGTAATGTGTTTGCGCTCAGTGAATCCCACTATTTGAATCATAATGAAAGAAAACTGCTGGGAGTGCCAAAACCTGGAACCAGCTGTCCACTGCAGAGATTGCTACGTAGGCAAGACTGCTAATTCATTGTGCTGCCTTTGGCTTTATAGAGGTCACCATAGCAGGACAATCCGGAAATAGGTGATACCTACTCTGGAGTAGTGATTATTCAGCGTCGTAGTCAGCGCGAAGGAACACACACGCCATGTGAGCATGAGCCAAAGGTGCTGATTATAGGCTGGTATAAAAATAAAGTGGGTCAGAGCTCAAAATAGCTCAGCAACCTGAAGAACAAGACCTTGCTTTACTTTGATAATGTGGTCTCTTAGTACTTTCAAAGGATTTTTTTAATTATTATTATTCATGCATTCAGTTAGTCGGCCCCAGTAATCACTTATGGAATACTTTGGCACTGCTCTGGGTACTAGAAATACTGCACTGGATTACACCGAAGCATCCCCTTCTTTTAAAGTGGAAAAAATGTCCTTTGTGCAGGAAGATAGGTATTAAAGAATATGATTTGAAGCTGTGATTTGAAGGAGCACAAGCAATAGTAATGGTTTTTTAGGTCCCAATTCTGAAAAAGTAGAGAAGGAGTGAGGCAGATGATCAGTTTCATGCTTGGTATTACTGGTTCCCTAGAACACATGTTAGGTACATGGGAGAAGAGATAACTTCCTAATACTGAATCTCAAAATTAGGCAAGCACCTACCCAGGCATAGACAAACCCTAAACAGTCACAGGGCCCCCTACAGATTCTCCCTAGAAGGCCAGCCCTTGAAAACTTCTGCCATAGAGCAAAACAACCTGAAATTTACTAAGTAATTCAAAATCGACTTCCAAAAGGATTGCACAAATTGTTAGTAATGTCAGCAAATAAGGAACATCCCCATTATATTTCACCCTCCAAAATGATCAGTGTGGCATACACATATCTACAGAAAGAGCTAACTGGTATCTTCTTATAGCTAAGACTCTTTTAAATGCAATGTAATTATAATCCAGGAGGTTTGAATTGGCTCTTTTGGACATGAACACCAGGAGACAAAAACATGATATTCATGTCACCTTTGTTTTTAAATAGAAATAAACACAAATAAGCCAGGAATCAGACTTATGGACCTGATCTGGGTGGCAAAATTTATCTCATGTACTTTGGACCTAATATCAGAAGCTACCAAATTCTGGAGGAGTATCACATGCTTGGTAAAATAGAGGATCAGCAAAAAAGACCCTTAAGGGGGATTCTTCTTGATACATTGGCTGTGTGGTAGTTACATAATCTGGTGTCAACTTGTCAATTAAGAGTGAAGGGGTGGTGTCTAGCCTGTCAATAAGGTTGCAGCTTGATGACCTCCTTTGGAGGCTTGATGGAGATACACTGGAGGCCAGACACACTCTCTTTGTTTCATATTCCTGATGACAAGCCACATGGAGCTATGCTGATGGAGCCAGAGCCCTGGAGCTAGAAGAGCGAGATGTAGACCCACACCAGTGCTGAGATGCTTACACCACCACTGGATCCACAAGACTTTCCACCCACTCGCCTGTGATCTTCCTGCATTCAGTGTCATTGCATGGCTGTGAGTCTAAAGAGGACTTTATGGAATAGTATCGACATATGGGGTAATATCAGACTTATGGACTTGATCTGGACTGGCTTGGATGTTTTCTCAATGGACAATTGCTCTTTGATATAAAATTGCTCTCTTATACACATATGAATCTCCCTGGATTTGTTTCTCTTGTCTACCTGGAATAACACAGACTGTAACAATGAGTTCAAATAATGCAAAGACATTTAGCGTGGTGCAGGACTAGGTAATGTTTTATACACAGTACACTATGTGCAGGGACCAACTTGAGGGCATCTAACAACAATGCTTATTGAATGAGTAAAGTTTGCGAACCTTGTTTGAAGAGATCCACATACATTAACTCATAACTAAATTATCTGTACTAAAAATTTTTTGTTGTTTCTTTTAAAGTTTTATTTATAGCAAAGTGAGGAGTAGATTGGGTAGAGTTGTTGAAAGTCAAATGTCTCTTAGAAGGATAGAAAAGCTATGGCTCTGGAAGCAGCCCTCTGACTTACTGTGCCACATTGCCTCCATGGGGAGCCCATCTTTAACTTAAGTCCACTTGTCCATGTGTTGTCATTTGTACACAATTCCAAGTTACCATACAAATTCATGAGTACAATTAGAGCAGCATCCTAACTCATACCCTCATTTCCATTTTTTTGACTCCTTGGATTCACTTTATTTAAATCATTATCAATCTGTATTCTCACTCCCTAGGAGACATTGCAGTTGACAATACACATGGAGCTATGCTAGTGCCTTGAGCTGGAGGAGCCATGTGAAGACAAAGTAAAATATTATAATAAAATATGCAAAGACCATGAATTAGAAAACCAAAAGAGGAAAAAACACTAAACCTATCTTAAACTGGAAGAGCTAAAAAAAAAAATTTAAGCCTCGAGTTCTTGCAAAATATTGTAAAAGATTTTGTGTGCAAAATATTGAATGATGCAGGAAGCATACAAAAAATACGGAAAGACTCACTGTACCCAAAAGAAGTAGTGGACATTCCACCATTTCAGAAGATAGCATGTAAGCAAAAGCCAATGGTGCTGAAGGAAGAAGTTCAAGCTGCAATGAAAGCATTCGCTAAAAACAATTCTCCAGGAATTGGTGGAGTACCAACTGAAATGTTTCAACAAACTGATGAAGCACTAGAAGAATTTACCTGTCTATGCCAGGAAATATGGAAGGCAACCCATGAGATTTATATATGTACCCATTCAAAGTTAAGGTGCCCCACAGAATGTTCAAACTCTAGAACAATCTCACTGATATCACATGCCAGTAAAAATTTTCTGTAGATTATCCAACAATCGTGGCAACAGTACATTGACGGGGAACTGTCAAAGATGCAGAATAGAGTTAGACGAGGACTTAAACCAAAGGATATCAGAGGGATCTTGGCTCCAACCAGAGAATAGCACAAATACGTTTACTTTTATTATGTTGACTATGCCAAGGCATTTATCAGGGTGGATCCTAACAAGCTATGGATAACCCTGAGAAGGTAGCACAATGCAGAGAACACAGCCTCACTTGCTGCGAGTGAGGAGGCCTTGAAGCCCTTGCTGATGAAGACCAAGGATTGCAGCCCTCAGTGTGGATTGCAACTCAATGTAAAGAAGACAAAAGTCCTCACCACTGGACCAATTGGCAATATCACGGTAAATGGAGAAAAGTTTGAGTTGTCAAGCATTTCATCTTGCTTGGATCCACAATCAATTCTCTTGAAGAGAGGGATTGACAAACAAAGACGTTTCCTTCAAGGACTAAGCTGCGCCTCATTTAAGCCATGGTATTTTCCATTGCCTCATGGCCATATGAAAGGTAGAAGCTGAATAAGAAAGACAACAGAAGAATCGAGTCATTTTAATTGTGATGCGGGGGGGAAATGTTGGAAGTACCATGGACTGCTCAAAGGACAAGATCTGTCTTGGAAGAAGTATGGCCAGAGTGCTCCTTAGAGGCAAGGTTGGAAAGACTTTGTCTTCTACACTTTGGCCATGTTGTCAGGAGATTAGTCTTACATACTTGGGCCATGTTATCAGGAGAGACAAAGAGCATCATGTTTGGTAAAGTAGAGTGGCAGTAAGGAGATGTACTGACACAACGGCTGCAAAAATGAGCTCAAGCATAGAAACAATTGTGAGGATGGTTCAAGACTTGTCAGTTTCTTTCTGTTGTGCATAAGGTTGCTCTGGGTCTTGTGATGACATCTAATAATAACAACAACCGGTTATGTGAGTAGAAAGCCCCATCTTTCTCCTTTGGAGCAGCTGGTGGTTGTGAACTTCTGATCTTGGGAATCACAGTCCAACATATAATCACTGCACCATTGATTGATTACATCTCAGACAAACGGACAGGCAAGGTATGTCAGGGAAGGTTGGTTATTCCATTACATAAACTAGGATTGGCCACAGCTGTTCACAAAATGTAAAGAACATTAAGAAACTAGATAGAATTCAAAGAAGGACCACCAATGTCTCCACAGACATTTAAGGCAGACACAGACATAAACTTGAGAGAATTGTAAAGAACTTGGAGACTGAAAGGGAATGTCGCTGCCAAAGAACAATCACAGGACAATTTCCTCAGCAATGATCACAGAGGTTCTGCTGCCAGTCCTAGCAGCAAAAAATGCTACTTAAAAGCTTTGAGGACTAAGATGCGCCTGATTCAAGCCATGATACTTTCCCTTTACTCATATGCATTTAAAAATTGGAAGTTGAATAAGGAAGAATGAAGAAGAAGCAATGCTTTTGAATTATGGTGTTGGCGAAAATGTTGAAAGTACCATGGACTGCTTAAAGAACCAAGTTTCTTAAAGAGGGAGAGAAGCAACACCTGCTGACAGACTCCTCTTTACCATGGACCAGTGGCACAGATCAATGGAATAGGGTAAAACACCCAGAGATTAAAGCATCCAATGTTGGGCAACTGATTTTAAACAAAGGAACAAAAAACATTCAATGAGGAAGGGACACCCTTTTAAATAAATGGTGTTGGATCCCCATCTGCAGAAGAATGAAATAGGACCTCACCCCATGCACAAAACAATCCCAAGAATGGAAACAGAAAAGCTAGCACATACACACAATGGAATAGTATGCATCCTTAAAAAACAGCAATGAAACACCTCATGATGTGGAGGGACCTGGAAACCATTATTCTGAGTGAAGTGAGTAAATCACGGAAGGACAGATATTGCATGAGTCCACTACTTTCAGGATTATTGCATGAGTCCACCACTTCTTTCAGGATTTTTGCATGAGTCCACTACGTTAAGGATAAACACCAAGACAAAGGCAGGCCTCTGCTTTTAGTCATGTGATCTTCTAATCTGGTCTCCAAGCAATGACGTAGAGAGCTTTCCTAGTGCCCACGTCTCACCTCCTTTATACGTGCATCTTAATAACTACTTCAACAGAGAGGACCTCACCGTGGCTGCTCAGTTCCTCCAATGAAGGGAGAGGATGAAGCCCATTCACATGCTGCCATACAACATTGTGCTAACTAAGGTCACCTCAAATCAACAGACGCCCCTCTAAGGATGATTAGCTAACCTTACTGGACGTGCAAGCCAACATAAGGGGAAGAGGTTTTTTATGTCTGGGGAAAGGCAATTACATTTCTGTTGGTGGGCAAACTGGGTGGAGCAACCTCTGAAAGAAAAAAACAAACAAACCACTTAACAATTCTTGTGTACAACCCAAGGAGAGAATATACCCAGTATTGCATTTCTAGGATAATTTTAACCTAGTTTCTGTCAAGCCATGGTGACTCCAGCCATGTGCTATGGACTACTGGAATTTCGACACTGTTCTTTTGCGGTACACAGCATCCGTCAGAGGTCACACTGGAATTCTTTCTGGACACCCCACGAAGTGAACTGGGTTTTATCTGAAACTCACCTGTAACAGATGTAGGGAACTGACACATTCCTTTGGACTTGTGGTTGAACTGCCCGAGCATGAGAAGAAGCAGATGACTGCCATTCCAAAGCGGTCGCTTTGGGGCTTGTTGGACTTTGGCTCTCTTGCTTTGAGGGTGCCTACTGAAAGGTGGCCCAGGACTACCATATATTTACTATTTTAAATATCCTCCTTGCTTTTCTATGGCATGTATTTATCTGTTAGGCATGTGAACGAATGTTATCCAAAGTTTTGCCCTATTATTTGCATAAATAGTATCCCGTCACTTAAGAGCTTAATTTGTATGTCAATAATTCATGTTTTGTGGTCTAAAGCTGGCTTATACTTGTACAATTTCCTTTTTTCAACAGAATTTTAAAATCTAAAAAGTTAAATTTGGAATTACATATTCTACATCTCTCCAAGCCCAGGAATAAATAAAAAGTTTCAAAATGAATAAGAAATGGTATAAATATGAAACCATTTTGTTCCAGATACATAACTTTCAAACAGTAGAGATAGCTAACAACAAAATGATTGGCTATACAGAGTAGTAGGATTCTTGTCACTAGGATTCAAGATAAAATGGAATAATATTTAATTCTGGGACTGGTGAAGAAAAATTTTCCCTTATCCAGCAGGATCCAATGGCATAAGGGGTGAATTGGCCCTAAAATCCCATTGTCATCACCTTGAATCCAATTCATAATGGCACTATACGGCAGTATAACTGCTCCTGCGGGTTTCTACAACTGTAACTCTTAGATGAGTGGATCGTCACAGAACCAACCACCTTTTTGTTAGCAACTGAACACTTCCTGACTCCACCAGAGAGGAGAAGCAATAAAACGCCGGCAGAGGCTCGGGCCTCCGAAAGTATCTGAGAGTCTAGGACTGGTTACTTACAGAGGAGAATGGTGCAGAATGCAATAAATCAAGACTTTGGACTGAGAACCAAAGCAGAAGCCCAAATCAAAGCACGGAGTTGACATTTGGAAAAAGGGAAAGAAGGAATTAAGGAATGTTTTCCTAGGGGTTGTAGTTGGGCAACTCTGAAAAATACCCCAGGTTTTCATCTGTTTTTCAGTAACAGAAACCTCTGTAGCTCTCACAAGGTTCAGAGGTCCGGTTTAACCCAGACTCCTCATCTGGGACACAGCAAACTATCGTATGTCACCTGGGTACCTGCTTTGATGTATGATCCAATATTTGTTCCTAGATTTGAAATCATTAAAAATTCAGATGGTAGAGAAATGAGGGGAATATCCTGTTGTGTAGCAAAGAAATGCATGCTCTAATTATCTGTAACCTCAGACTAGAAGTCTATTTTTGGCTTATGCATCTCTGTAACCAATTTCATAATTTTACGCCACACTGATTTTGTGATGTCCAAATTTCAAATGATCCAAGTGTAAATTATCACCGAGTAATTCATTATTCCATTCAATATGTTTTCTAGCATAACATTTGTATTTTAACAGTTTTGTTCATATAACTTTTAGAAATAAAGAATTGTGGTATATTTTTCCCCCCATTTATAAGACACCACTTAAAAAAAAACTACAATTCTAAAATGGTCACATACCCAGGTACAAGAATTAGAACTTCAACATAATTTTTGAGGAACATCATTGAAACTATAATACATAAGTACTTAATTTTTATAATACAAATAGTAAAATATTGTGCTCAATATTGCACCATGTTTTATGCATATATATGTCTGTTTACACAGACATATAAAAATTCTTTTTGACAGTCTAAAATTCTATGTTGTCAGTCAATCCCCTATTGATAGACATTCAGGTTATTGATTTTCCTTTGGTTTTTCAAAAACTAGTTATTCCAATCAAAATTGTGAAGATGCTTGTAAATACACTGAAGGATGTATACAAGGAGGTGAATTTGATTACTCAATAAGTAGATGCAATTTTTATTTTAAAACTGAAGCACTACCCTCTACATTCTTGTATCAGTTAATATCAGCACCAGCAATGCATGAGATTTCCTATTTCTCAGTATGCTCTCCAAATTTATGCTATGCACCAAACAAAAATGTGAAAAACATTTTCATATTTCTAATGCTTGAATATGAAATGCATACTTTAAAAATGCATTCATATTTAATTGTAATTTGACTGCTACTATTCACTATTGTGTTGAAAGTTTCATTCCACTTGGTTTGAATGAGTTTACAATGGATTAGATAAATTAAACTTTTGTCTTTGATATGAAATGGACATATATTGTTCCAGACCCTTTGTCTTGTGTTTCTGCTAATAGTATGTAATGAGGATTTATTTTCATCTTTCTTTAAAAATTTTTAAATAATTATATTTATCACGTTTTTCCAGGTTCTGGCTTAACCCTTACTTAACCCTTTCATGATCTACAGGATATTGAGCATCCACCTACATTTTCCTACTCATGTTTATAGGACAGTTTATTTCCCACTGACAAAGCATACAATCATCAATAAGAGAAGTGGATAACTGTTAGAAATGAAGAAAATGGCATGTGCAAAAATTACTGTTTTCACAGATTATTATATGAGATGTTGTATCCTAGAGGTTTGATTTTGCAAAACTTTTATCTCCGTTTTTACTGGAAAATAATCCTTATTTATTTATTAATTAATAAGGTAGTACTATTAATTTATATTAGTATTAATATTAATTTATAAGATCATCCTTCTTTATTATTAATCCTAGTATATTTCCAAGTACCCTGGTAGTGTAGTGATTACACTTTGGGCTGCTAACCATAAGGTAACAGTTCGAAACCACCAAAAGTTCCAGGGAAGAAACATGAGGCGTTGTACTCCCATAACAGGTTACAGTCTCAGAAACCCATAGGGGCAATTCTACCCTGTCCCATAGGGACACTAAGAACCAGCATCGACTTGATGGCAGTATGTTTGGGGTTCGTTTAAGTGCATTATTTAAGGAACCTGATGACACAGTAGCTTAAGCATTGGGCTACTAACTGAAAATTATTCTGTGGGAGACGGAGAAGCTTGTCTGCTCCCCTAAGCATTTACAGTCTCAGAAACCCTAAGGAGTACTTATGCTCCATGCCATTCATAGTGTTACCATGAGTTGAAACCAATTCACCAGCAGTGGGTTTGATTAGGGACTTTCTTTGGAGGTTGCTTTCCTCATCATAGTCCATGTTTGCACAAGTACAACAATTTCTGGCCCTCTAAATTACAGGCACTGGTCAAGGGAGATAGGCACCCTGGTAGCGGTGTTGGCTAAGGATTGGACATCTATCCACAAGGTTGGTGGTTCAAACCCATCGGCTGCTCTGTGAGAGTAAGTTGAGGCTGTCTGCTCCTCTAAAGATTTACCGCCTGAGAAACTCTATATAGACATACTGATGAATTGGAATGAACTCTAGGGCAGTGAGTATGGCTTTTGGTGGCTCAAATGCTTCTGAACTTTGCCTGATTTTCATTAATGAAACCACAGCTCACTGCCGTCAAGTTCATTCCGACTCACGGCATCAACAAAATATTCAAAGCAGAGAATCATTGCTCATGAAATATTGAATAAACCTTTTCCGCTCTAAAAACACAGAAAATAATTCTCCAAGGTTTTCATCTAATACTTTTGGGACTTGTTTACATTGAAGTCTGATTCATCGTATCATTTATTTGTGTGTGTCAGAAGAACAAGAAGCCCTGGTGCCACAGTGGTTTCAGGTCAGGCTGTGAACTCTAAGGTCCGCAGTTGCAAACCCCCAGCTGCTCCCGGGGAGAAAGCCTCTCCTGCGGAATTGCGCTCCCGGAAACTCCCGGAAGCAGGTCTTTCCAGCCTGGCCTAGCGGGTCGGCTTCAACTCGATGGTCGGAAGCTGTTTCTGTCTTCTTAAATTGGAAAAAAAGATAACGTTATATTTGTTAAAGACAGAAACTACTAAACCATCTATGAACTATTCTACAATGATAAAATACCACATACTAAATAGCCATGTGCAATAAATTATATTTCTGGATTTTAAAATATTTTCAGTCTATTTTTATGCTAGTAGTAGATGAATGTTTTTGGTCCACATTTATGATAGTATGATTCTAATCAATTCCATCTTTTAATTTTATTTAATATGTGATATACTTGATTATCTCGGTTATTCCTTTGTTTCCCTAATATTTACCTGTTCTTTCATTTTTAAAAAGCATGAGAATTTTCATACTTAGTTCCAAAAAACATCTTGTTGATTTTTATGAAATCATATTAAATACAAAAATTCATTATAAGATTTTTCAAGACATTCTTTAAGCTTCCAACTAATTTTGATAGAATAGATATTGTTACAATACCATACCTTTCTATTATCCAATATATATATCTCCATTAAATCATGTACTTTTTAGAGACTTCAATTAAAAAATTGACTTACACATAGGTTATAAATACATTATCAACTATTTAATACGTTTTATTATTTATTAATGAAAATGGTTCTATTGTTCAAAAATAATTGTTGCCAAATTTATTTTTGATCTCATATTGTTCTCTGTCTTATTTAAGGAACTCCAATTAGTTCTATTAGTTTTCCTGTTACCCTTTGTTTTTAAGAAGGTTTTATATCATACACAAACATTTCCTAAATATTAATGTTTATGCATCTGCCTTTTCACGAAGCCCTAGAAGGACAGTGATTAAAGGGCTCACCAGTTCAAATCTACAAGTCGCTTCACCAAATAAAAATGTGGCAACTTGCTCCTGTAAAGATTTGTCACCTTGGAATCCCTATGGACAGTTCTACTCTCTCCTATCGTACTGCTGTGAATTAGTCTCATTGGATGACTGGGTTTGACTTTTATTTGATTCCTGCCCCTTATGCAACTATCATGGCTTTTACAACCACGGGTGGAATAACAGTAACAGAGACGTCCTTGTCTACTTTAATTTACAAAGTCTATAGCTCGAGGGGTCCCATATCCAGTAACTTATGTATGCATCAACATTCTCACATTCTAGAAATCCCTTCCTAGTCCTGGAATGCTAACTTTGATCAGGAAAGGAAAACCACTGGTTTTGTTTCACTTTGTTCTGAACATCTGATTTTTAAATCTGTCAAGAAGAGGCTTTGCCCTTGTACAGTTGATATTTTTTCTTACAGTTTTACCATTATATGATGATGCATCTTATAATCAATGATGTAATAGTCAATAAACTACAATACTTTGAGATTAGACATTCTATTCCCTTTAAAATGTAATTATACAAAAGCTACTTATAATCTTATGATAAGAAAAAAACATATTTTATTATTTATAAAGACACACTGTGAAAGGTCTTTTGTAAGTGCTTAATAAATGTAATATGTTTACTATTTCTTAAAAATTCAAAATCACATGTACAAGGAGCCTAGTATTATTAGGTTCCAAGAAAGAACAGCTGGATAGTTTTATACATTTTCTCTCATCTAAGCTGCACAACTGCAGCATGAAATTTTTATTATTTCCATAAAATAGATAAAGAGCAATTAACTTGATGCAAATAAAATACCAAACGTTGCAAAATCACGATTCAATGCCAACTTGTTTTATTTTGTTTCTCTGATCCAAATAGCTATGCTCTTTCCTACATTTTATATATATATATAAAATAAATAAAATAGATATATACATTTAAAGATATAGACAAAGATTATATATTTAATAGATATATAAAATATGTAATGATTACAACTTAATGTGTCTTATAGTGTTAATTGGGATAATTAGAATAGGAAAAATAAAAGTGGATTAGGATAGTTATAAATAAAAGTGGCTGAAAGTTTTAAACTCCACTAAAATTTTTCTCAAAGTATTGCTCTAATAGCATTGATAGATAAACTTTATCTATTTGAGACAAGTCCCCAAATCAAACCAAATAATTTTACTTGCTAAAACTTCACAAATTTAGAAAGATTTTTTAAGTCTTGGGAGCATTTTAATATATATGTATACTATGGTACAGTAAATAACTGAATAACTGTTATTAAAAGGGCAATTTTCTTTAATTTTGACATAAGCATTTGGCAAATCACAAAATAGATCACAGAAGTATGTCAGCTGATTGCCTTTAATTTATAAATCTTGATGAAAAATGAGATCCTATTTAATATATCAAGTTTACTTAGAATGCATTTGATTGCAGACACATTTTGAACTAGAGTGCTAGGATCAATGATAATAAAAAAACTGCTGAAAAGGCTGAGTTCCTGAAATCTCTGAACTTTTCATCACCAATTTTTTATCTGCCTTTTAGTAACCAAGCTTTAATATCTATATGGCCACTCTGAACATGTAATTCATGGGATAATGAAATGTCATGGGATAATGAAATGTCAAAGAAAAATGCAGGAAATTATTTTATTCAAAACACATATATAAAATTCTAATAGTGACTCTTCTAAGCTTGTGTCAACATCTTAATAGTCTGGTATTTGTCTTCCAAAAAGTTACCTACTGCTAATAAATCATTCATCAAGAGCCCTGCCATCTAATTACATATGTATACTTGTTAACTTATTAACTCTTATCATGACGATAAAGACAGGTAGTTTACTGCCAGTTGAAGCAATGAGGCACCATAATTCAGGAATCCAGAAAGCAGAACTAAAGTTCAAGTGGTGACAGAAGCTCATTCCAATCGAGCACACATCGTCACGATGACAGTGGGAGCTCCCCCATTGAAGGGCCACCTCCAGAGCCAGGGCTTCCGACTATTTTATGTTCTGCTTTTATCCCCTACCTGTTAACACCAATTCATTGTCTTCTCACCAAGGAATAGCAAATAGTGACACAAAATCAACATGGATATTATTATTAATTAGCATAATAAACACTAAGTGATTGCTATAAGAATCTGAACTCTCAAGGGAAGCCATCTGTCCCTCTATACATAATAGAAAATTTCTTTATAGCAGCATCATACAAGGGAGAAGACATGACGTTTACTAACCAGTATCCTTCCACTTAGCTGCAAGATTATTAATTTCTTTTCCAAACCACTCCCCTTTTGTCAAATCTATAGAAATTCTCCCCTTCCTTTGTTCAGGGAGGCAGTTAAAGGAAGCAACACTCTGCCTCCTTTACGATATTGATCTCGTAAGCAAAGCTGTCTTTCGCCTTGCCAAACGCCTGGACCAGGGTACTTAGGATGAACTTTGGTGCCAGGCAGAGTGCTGGCATTTGCAGTAAAACTGACAGAAGTACCACAATAGGGTAGCTTCAATAATTAGATTTTTTTTTTTCTATCACAGTACGGGAGTATAGAAGTTCAAATACACGGTGCCATATAAAGGGTGCCATTTCTTCTCTCTTTTGGTTTGAAGGAAGAGTCATTTATTTCCTTTCAATGTCTGCTGGCTCAGCATGTTGTGGAGATTTCCATGTGTCTTGGCATCGATCAGTCCCTGGATCTAGAAGATGCTTAGCACCAAGAACTCATGCCCAAAATGTGCATTTTATTCCCAGTCTTCCTTTTTGGTAGTATTCCAATCACTTCATCTTGGGTCACTTCTCTTTCCTTTTCCTTCTAAAGGTAATTATGGTAGCTATGGAATTTCATGTGAACTTGAACGTATATAAAAGTGTAGGGGTGGAGGCTGGCCTCTCAATCAGGTCGCAGCCTAATGGTGACTTCTTGCAGGCATGGCCTTCTGATAAGGAAGGCCCAGGGAACCTTCTCTCCCTCTCCCTGCCTTCACTTTGCCGTTAGCAAGCCACTCTGGAATACGCCAGAGTCCTGGAGATAGGTCCACCACCATTGGATACCCAAGACATTGCACCCACCAGTCTATGATATTCCTGAATTCTGCATCATTACATATGGCTTCTTTAGTCTGAAGAGGGACTTATGGATTTGAGTTGAATTGGGCTGGGATATTTTTCAATATATAATTACTTCTTGATATAGAGCTCTTTCTTACACTTATATGAGTGTCACTAGATTTTTTTTTTCTCTAGTAAACCTGGCCTAACACATTATGGTACCTGAAAAGAGAGATTCTCAAGAAACAAATCACCAAGATGGAGAGTGGAAGTTTGTCTGATCTCTGCCCTATCACAGTTTTTCTTCTATGGATAGCCAGAGGTCAGATTGACCAAGCAGTTTACTGGGTTGTTTTCTAGATAGGACATGGGAAGTGAAGGACTTGATTCCTACAAGCTGCCTCTGGTTATTCCTATCTGAATTGGTGAAAATCAATGTGATTAATGTAAATTTTGAGCTCAGGGGGTGAAGCTGCCCTTTAAACTTCTCTAAGACCCTGCTTCTTGGTCAAAATGGCTGACAGAAGGCCTACCCCTAACTTGAAGCAACCAGAGATCTAAGGCCATATTACATAGGAATGGGATAGTTTAGACAAGAAAGGATTGAATTTGTTTTAAGAATTGAGTTGAGGATCTGACTCTACTAGGTTCATACTGATTTCTTCAAACCTATGTTACTGATATAATGTGTGATAGAAACAATTATTAGGGAATATGAATAGAGTGTTTGTAAGCCCACTGCCATTAGCATTAAATTGGATCTGTTAACTAGTTTAGTATGAAATGTTTACAAAGAAGGATTAGAAAAGATATGCCCCACCCAGCACATTGAGTGCTCCGGGACATTTGCATTCGAAAACACTTGCTGAGAGAGTGCTTGGCAGGCTGAAGGGTGGGGAAAGGGAGCCCTATGGCTCTTTTGAATTTTGAACTAGTGGTTTGCAC
>NW_022111321.1:6326529-6327937 GCF_000313985.2 Echinops telfairi | reverse complement strand
CAAGTTGAAAAGGGGTGGTCTGGGGTAGTTACATAATTTAATATCAACTTGAAGGTATATAAAAGTGTAGGGGTACAGTTTTGCCTGAGCCCTGGAGATGGGTCCACAACCACTTAATCCACAATATTTTTCACCCAACAGCCTGTGATATTCCTGCATTCTGTATCATTGCATGTGGCTTTGTGAACCTGAAGAAGAACTTATGGACTAGCATCAGATTTATAAACCAGAGTTGGATTGGGCTGGGGTGTTTTCCTGATATTTAATTACTTCTTAATATAAAGCTCTTTCTTACAAGTATATGACTGTCACTGGATTTGTTTCTGTAGCCAACCAGGTCTAACACAGTATTGCAGGCCATATCCCAGGGAAACACTTACATTGGGTTAAGGATGTGATCTCAGTAAGGATGCTGCATCCCATAATAATCCTGCCTTGTGATTTAGGTTACATATGAAAAAAACCAACATAATACTTAATGAAGAAAATCTGAGAGCATTATATTTGAAACTGAGAATAAGAAATGGATGTCCCTAACCCACCCAAGGGAAGTGTATTGTTTATATCACCACAGAAGAGGGAGAGAGAGAACAGGCTTCAATCCAATGTGCCAAGACGTAAATAGAACATACTAGCATGTGCCAGGGAACTAAAAGAGAAGTCTGCAGGGCCAGCCAAATCCCAGCTAGGTGGACATCCCACCTACCCCTTCAGAAGAATGCACTTCAGAGAGGAGCACTGGGGCCACAGTTTGGGGAGAGGGGAGCATCAGATCAGAGCACATGGGAGAAGTGAAAAGGGATGTAGAGGGAGGAGAGGACCTCCTATGACAACATTCTTCTTCTAAATGAGTGAGTACTGGCCCAAATTTGAGACAAAATTAGGAAGTTTATAAAAACTAATGAGAATGAGAATGCAATGTACCAAAACCTATGGGACACAGCAAAAGAAATTGTGAGAGGATGTTTGATAACAATAAGTGCACATATGAAGAAAAGAGAGAGACTTAGGATTGATACTCTATCATAAACATCCCAACAAAGAACAGAGTCAACAGAATAATCCCTCTAATAGTAAAAGAAAAGAATAATAAACATCAGGCCAGAGATAAATGAGTTGAAAACAATGCAAAAAAAAGCAATGCAGTAAAAAGCTGGTTCTTTGAAAGAATTGACAATCCATTGGCAAAACTAACCAAAGACAGGCGGGAGCAGAAATCACTATCCAGGATGAGGGCCGAAACTGGGGACATTACAATGGACTCTACTGAAAGTAAAGATCAATTACACAGCACTATGAAGGTCTGAACTCCAATGAACATAGCCACTGGGAAGACATGGACAAGTACTTGGAAAAAACAGTCCCTCAACTAGAAAGTAAATGTTTAGAAAATGATGATGGCAACATA
>NW_022111321.1:6321152-6323798 GCF_000313985.2 Echinops telfairi | reverse complement strand
TTACCTCACTAATCTTGTTAGACCTGTGTATGTTCATTTGTATAATTAAGATCATTTGATGCATTAAATCCAAGATAGATAAAGCCCTCAGAAACAGTAAAGGGAGTAACAATTCCTTGAAGGCATGGGCAAAGAGAGGAGTGGGGATGAGAGAACTGATAGCAATGATGACTGTATAACCCCACCTTGAGGGGAACAAATAACAGAATGGTAGGTGAATGCGTACATTGGATGGTGTAAGATACAGCAATAATAATAATAGGATATATAATACATTAAGGTTTCATGGGTGTGGCAGAGTGGAGGAGGGAGGGAATTAAGGAGAGCTGGTATCAAAGAGTTCAAGAAGAAAGAAAATGTTTTGAAAATGATGATAGCAGCCATTGTATAACTATGCTTGATCTAACTGAATTATGGATTATATCTTTAAGTACTCCTAATAAAAGGATAAAAAATAATTGTGGAAATAATCTAAATTCCCATCAACATATAAAATAATAAACAAATGTAGTACATACAACAGAATACTATTAATTCAGCAGGAGAAATGAAGTCTTAATGCATATTATAACATGCATGAAGTTGAAAGACATTTCTTGATTGAAATAAATCAATAACAAAAGGATAAATATGGTATAACATCATGAACATAAAATGACAAAATAAAGAAAAAAGTTGGTTAGTGGTTATGACAAAGAGGTGGGTGGGGGCAGGAGAGAGGGCTGCACAGCTGATTGTTGTAATTGCAGTCAGTAAGTTGTACACATGTAAAAAGCTGGATTGGGAAAAGTTGTGTTGTAAATATATTTACAACAATTACACACACATGCCCACACAAACAGGAGTAGCTGCTGGAATAGCATATATACAACCAAGAACTTCATGGGATTTTGTTCTCTCGTTGGGAGGTTTAGGGCCATGGCTTCATGGGACAACCCAGTTAACTGGCCTAATAACATTTTAGGTGCTTCTAGTCTTCTTCTTAGGTTTTCATGTTGGGGTCTTCCAAGCTTGCATGCAGCCATCCAAGACTCAACAATTAGTCTCCATTTGCCTAGAGAAATAGAAAAAGAAGTAACATCAAGTAAGGAAGGAGGAGAATATGGAATGTATGTTTAATTGCCTTCCTTCCATGAGAACAGCAAAAAGTAGATGTTGCCTGATAAAGAGAAGATTGTATAGAAGAAACTTGATCAAGAGGAAGAATATATAGAATAGAATTTCACATTTTCATGGACTCCCAATTTCCTGGAACCATAAAGGTTGGATGAGTCCCTGTAACTATTGTTCTGAGATCATCTTTAAGCTTTAAACCAAAGGAAGTCTTCTTAAAACCAAATAATACTTTAGCCTACCAAATTAAAAGATGTATGCCTTGTGCATTGTGATTTTCTGAGAATTGTGTAAGACTATATAGTAACAAACTAAAGTAACAAACAGCAACTCAAAATATTAAATTAAGTGGCAGTGAATTTATGTTAAGAAGAAAAGAACGACTCAACAAAGAGAATGATTAAACAACTTAAAGAATATAATCAATGTCAATAAATGGTACATGTAGAAAATATTGAATTGGTATGTTTTACATTATATATTCTCAACAACAAAATAAATAAAATGATATAAACATTTTAAAGAAAGACAAAATAGGGACATTTTACTCTTGTCTAGGGACATGACATTTGAAAACAACAATTGAAAAGAGTATAACAAAATTGATATATTTAATAAACAATCTGGTCAATCTATAAGTTGAAGAAATCACTCTCTCTCTCTCATTTTTCAATTATATTCAGATGCTTGAGGAATAGCAATAAAATCGTCTTCACTATTCTTTGAGACTCTTGGAGGTCCCTAAACATATTTGATAAAAGGTTATCTTGCATGTGAGGCAGTAATAGGACAAATACTGAACATCAAGAGTGAGAATGTGACAAATATTATGACAATTTTACAATCCTAGAGACATGTACAATAAAGGATGAGAAATAAAGAAAACCATTCTGAGAAGGATGTCAAGTACAGTCACTTTCATCCCAAAATAGACAACAAAATAGAATTACAGTACAAGGAGACCATTTTTAAAAGATGAGGGCGAACAAAACGGTGCTGGGTAAGAACACTAAGATTGAAAAGTGAACTTAACACAAAGCAAAACGAATATGCGTTTGTCTGCAACAACAGTGACACAATTGGCACACGGAAGAAGAAAAACGATTGGTTTGATCAAAGAGAGGAGGAAAATGCCATGAAGGGAGCAGTGACAGAGGTCAGGGCAGATGCAGAGCCGCTGAAGAGGAGCAAGACCTGCGGTGCCCACGAGGGCAAGCGGTGGAACCACACAGTCCCCGGAGCAGAGAACACGCTGCAAACCCCGAACACCATCACCCGGCACGTGCCTAGAGTTGCTGTCCAGGAGGACTTTCTCTTAAGGATAAGGAAAAGTACTCAAGTATAAGCACGTTTAGGTTATTGCAAGTGGATCTGAAGACATACATTTAACATTGGAGAATCGGAATTAAAAATTAATATGTTAGCTTCAATGGTAGGGGTCAAATTTGAAGACCACAGTGGTCTCAGGAAGTCTTGCCCACCCTCAAACTCAGAGGAGGTCCTGCAGAGGGGTCAAGGTGGGTTAGGGTCAGC
>NW_022111321.1:6314088-6320626 GCF_000313985.2 Echinops telfairi | reverse complement strand
ACTACTATACCTGTAGTAGATCACCCTGGGGTCAAAGTTATGAAAACTTCCTAGTCCAAATCAAACACTTTGAGAAGAGGGGTCACAGTGTCTGAAGACTCATGACCATATACTTGGGGGACACTGAAATCAAATGACATACACAAAGACTATGTTCTACAATGAGTTGCTACTGGTGTCTTAAAAGCCTCTGAGCAGCCATCGACAATTCAGGAATTTGTCTCTCACCGTCCAGAGCAAAGCAAAGTGAAAACCAGTAAGGCCATAGGGAACCAATTAGTCCAAAGGACCAGTGGACCGTGAAAACCTCAGCCTCCCCAACCCTACGACCTGAGCTAGATGCTGCCTGGCCAGCACTGAAGGACTGATCAGAAAGGAATCACACTAAATGGTCTTGGGTAGAGTAGGAGAAAATATGGGAAAAACTCAAAACCATAAAGAAAGATCCAGCTTACTGGTTTGGTAGAGACTGTTGTCGCTCCAGAGGTCATGGCCATTAGCAACCCTTTATGCCATTCCCATTGCCCAATTTTCAGCCCCAAATAGACAGAGCTATAAAGTGAACAGTAACACCAGGGAAGGATGCACTTACTAGAACCACCACCATACAAGACCAAAGTGCAACCTTTGCCCAAAATGAAGCTCAGAGAGCAAAAAGGGATGGGAAAGACGGAGGAACGGAAACAGACAACACAAGGAAGTCACAGGAAGAGAGCTGTTTCATTTTAGGGACTGCAATCAAGGTTGCAAATCAAATGTTTAAGCATTGATGAATGGAAAACCAATTTAAGTCTTCACCCACATCATAAAAAGGTTTTTTTAAACAGCTGATGGGAATTCTAGAGATGGCAATAGAACATTGCCTGGTAAGGTGCTGGGAACATGAGCTCTAGGGACTGGACGGCAGACAAAATGCAGTGACCACAAGGGACTTCGGCCTATCAATTACCATGACAATGGCAAGAATTGTGATCTGTTTTGTTCTGTTCCTTGTGGGCTTGCCAGGAGCTGACACCAATTCAAAGACAACTATAATTTGTGTATTATCTGCACATTAGCTGAGGAAAATCAGAATCTGGGGAGAAAGGTTAAGGGATATCATCAAATGAGCTCACTATCTTAATTGGACTGACAATTGGATAGATACATTTCATTTATGGTAAAACAAACAATAGCTTTCATCACAATTAGCAAACAATTTAAGTATGTTTTTTTCCCTGCCTTTTGTGTATCTTACATGCAGTCGCCTTCCCTGATAAACTATCAGGTTTGGGTCTTTTTCTTACGGCTGAACTGAAGCGCACTAACAAAGGGAAAACTGCAAGTATCTAGGAAAATGTTCATGAGACCGTAAAGGATCAATATTGAAAATATATAAAATCTTTGAAAAACCTAAGAATATAATGCTTGAGTTTGCAAGATCAACAATTACAAAGGCCCAAATCAATGCAACTTATGTATGTTTCCCTTATCTCTAATGCATTAGATTAAAATTGATAGATACATGTACTCTCTTTATTATCTTATCGTTTGTCTGTAAATAATTGGAAAGGTTCAACCCATCTTGAAGAGAGCTGACTATGGAAAGAATTTCATCTCCCTTGGATTCACTAAGAAAAAGATAATTCAAATTATTTTATTTTTCCTTTCAGCAAACCTCCCATTTCAGGCTTCCTCTCCCACAAGACACCAGTTTCATCTTGTTGCTGCTCCATATATATATTCATTTTATTGGGGGCTTGTACAACTCTTATCACAATCCATACATCCATCCATTGTCTCCAGCACATTTGTACATATGTTGCCATCATCATTTGCAAAGTATTTTCTTTCTACTTGAGCCCTTGGTGTCAGATCATTTTTCCCATCCCTCCCTCATGAGCCCTTGAAAAATTTCAAATTATTATTACTTTTTCATGTCTTGCACTGTCCAATGTCTGCCCCAACCCCCTTGTCTATTGTACATCCCCCAGGAGGGGGGTCAAAGGTAGGTCATTGTGATCGGTTCCCCCTCTCTCCCCCCACCTTCCCCTTACTCTCCTGGAATGGCTAGTTTCAATATTGGTCCTGAGGAGTTTATCGGTCCCATATTCCCTGTGTTTCCAGCTCTTATCTTTACCCATGTACATGCTCTGTCTAGCCATATTTGGAAGGTAGAATTAAGGTCATGATAGTGGAGGGGAGGAAGCATTAAAGAACCAGAGGAAAGCTGCATGCTTCATCGGTGCTACACTTCTCCCTACGACCCTTCTGTAAGGGTATGTTCAATTGCTTACAGATTGGCCTTAGGCCCCCACTCCACACTCCCCCTTTCATTCACATTATGATTTTTTGCTCTGGGTCTTTGATGCCTGATACCTGATCCCATAGACACCTCGTGATCACACAGACTGGTGTGCTTCTTCCATGTGGGCTTTTGTTGTTTCTCAGCTAGATGGCCACTTGTTTAGCTTCAAGCCTTTAAGACCTCATACACAATATTTTTTGATAGCTGGGCACCATCAACTTTCTTCACCACATTCACTTATGCACCCGTTTTATCTTCAGCGATCGTGTCGGGAAAGTGACTGCTCCCTGTATTTTGACTGTCAAAGACACCATTCTTCAAATGACCACCAACCTGGCAATTGTCCTAATGTGGTGGTTTATTTGTAGCTATGGTTACGGGAGCTGTGCCATTCCTATCTCATCCCCTAAAAACCAGCAAGTTTCCCCATGGTGGGAATGTTTCAATGGAGCTTCTCAACTGAAACAGACTGGGAAGAAAGTCTTGGGTACCTACTTTGAAAGATCATAGCCTTAAAATTTTACAGATCATTTCTACTCTCTACATACAAGTTGGAATTACGTGTAGACAATTAAAAACAACACACTAGAGAAAAGAATAAGGATGCTGTTGTTTTTATTTTTGTTTTTTTCCAAGTATTTTGTTGTTTTCCAAGGTAGTGGATAGATTACATGTGATGAATAAAAAGAAGGAAAGTGTGTTAGACTGATTTTGTAGAGAAGCAAAACAAGTGACACGGAAATATGTGGAAGAAAGAACTTTGAAATCAAGAGCGAAGACCACACAGCTGCAGAGCAAGCAAGTCAAGTCTGTGGGTCAGACGCTAAGCTGGAAGTTCTTCCTGATACATACAGCTGCTGCAGCTGAGGACTAGGATGCAGGAAAATAAGCCAGAAGGTAATAGAATAAAACGGGAGGAAGGAGCAGGAAGACCATGGCTGCTGGATCCAGAGTCGAATCTACAGGTCAGATGTTCGGCTTTGATGGCCCTTGGCAACATGGCAGGCTGCTAGCAGCCAGATGTATGATCCAGGCCAGCATGAGGAACGAAGAAGGAAGTGTCCCACAATGTCTTCATGCCGGCCTAGATCATGCATCTGGCTTCTTGGGACCTGAGTCCATGATCTGTATGTGGCTGATGGGCTCTGGGAGCTGCTAGCAGCCTCTCATGATGCTGTGAACCCTAAGCCTGATACTTGTTCATATTCTCATATCTATTATATAAAAATCAATGTTACACAATTACTGACTTCACCTAGTTTCCAAAAGGTTACAGTTGGGTACCTGATCCTTTCTGTAGGGAAGTTAGACTGATGATAATAAGTATAGCCCCTCTCTTAGGTTATTGAGAGAATTTTAGTTATCCAGCAGCACTTAGTTGTCAGCTCATATTTAAGAGAGGGTGCCTGTGTCAGCTAATCATTTGATACATATCCCAACTCTCTTAAAGGTACCCTCAAATGACCAATAACAGCCTCCTTCCAAGTCTACTTCACCTTTGATTTTCCGTAACACAGTAAACGATACCATTATCTACCCAGCCACTTAAGCCAGACTGTAGAAGTTGGGTTCGGTTTGTTTTGTTTTGTTTCTGTGATAGTTAGGCTTTGTGTTAACTTAGCTGTCAGGATCCTCAGTGGTTTGGGCCTAACATGAGGTAACTAACTCTAGGCTGCCTTATGTAGCCTAGAGATCCTTATGTAGAATAAGGATACTGTTTGTTTTACTGGCCAAAGCCTGAGGATGTCTTTTTGGGGAGTTACCTGGCTACACAGAAAGAATCAGGTACCCAACTGTAACCTTTGGAAAAATAGGTGAAGTCAATAATTGCCTAACATTGACTTATATATAATAAATATGAGAACATGAAAAAATATCATTCAAACTGTTCAAATTACTCCCCATATACAATTTGATTCCCACATTCCCTCTTTTTCAAAGGAATTGCAATTTCTTTCCTGGTATAAGAAGGAGCACAAGTTGTGTGCTGAGGGTGAGGGGAGGAAGACTTGCAGGCAATGGTGGAAGCTAAGAGAGAAGGTTTTCATAAGTCTTATAAAATGAATCGACTGAAGTATGCAAAACTTTGGTAGAAACAAAAACCAGAATGTTAGGAAAGAGAGAGTGGGTGTGGGGAGGAAAGACGTTGGTGGAAGGAGTTGGCTCTAGGACACAATTTAGTCCACATGGAACCAACAATACTTGAATTTGAACGAATGACACACATTTAAATATTATGACATACCCCCCACATTACTCTCAGAATTCAAAATCCGCTCTTAAAATGTTTTTATGGTTTCATAATGCTATTAAACTTTACTTATCCTAAAAACAGAAACTTTGCTCAGCACATGTTATCCTTGAAAGCCCCTCGCAGGGCTTATTGTTGTTCTACCCATCTGCTCCGTGTCAGGTCAGGTTAACAGAGCTTGTGCAACTAAACTCTGCCTCAGAACACAGTTCCCCCAGCAGGTGTTACCTGTGAAGAGCACGGCTTCACCTCTGCTATCATTGAATCTGCTTGTATGTAAATATGTTCCTTGTGAGAGAGACTCCCTCTCTCATGTCCCCAATCCCTAAGGCTTAAAAAGCACTGAACTGAATGGGTATTAGCTAATGAAGACATAACACTTATAACCAAGCTCGAGGAAAACACTGGCAAAAGTGAAAAATAAAATTGTCCAGGAGCTACGAATGGATATTTCCATATCTGGCAAATGCGTGGCAAATATCTTCCCTTTGTAGCTACATGTTCCACTGAAGATAAAAGTGCAAACAGGCAAGCATGCCCCCAAACATCCTCGTCTCAACACAAGCAGTTCATGGCCAAGCCTCACTCCCCAAACTTCTATTTTCTAAGTCACTCACGTTGGGAGCAGTGCAGAGAAACACACACTCCCCAAGTTCACCTTTCACTGAGTCCCCTATCCCAGGAGTGCCAGCACACAAATTAAAGGGACATCAGAGACGAGCGGAAACAAGGATAAATTTCTTAGAATTCAACTTTTCCTTAGGGAACTTGGATCAAAGAGAAGAAATCCACAGACTGTAACACCATTTTTTTGCAGCATAAACACCATCAGTCACGTCTACTGCACTCCATCTGCCAGCTGTGAGAAGGGGAAGAAAAGCAATTAAGCATATTATTAATCAAGGCTTGAAGTGGCAGGTTCAAGCACCGCGTGATTCATGGTATTTGAAGAAAGACCTACATAGTGTGTTCTTTTCGTTTAAGGGAAAACCAAGTGAAAGAATCTATGACTTTCTCTTTTTCACATTTTGGATTTTTTTTAATGGAGTAAAATGGTTGGCACCCTGACTAAAGAATTATATATGAACTTTGTTCAACTGGAATTGCCATCCTCCTTAACCCACATGTCCCTCCCCACGTACTTCATGGATTATTCTTCAACTATCCTTTAACTTTGAAGTACAGCCAGAGTGCTGCTCGGAGGCAAGGATGGCAAGACTATCTTCCATCCTTCAGACATGTTGTCAGAACAGCCTAGTCCCTGGAGAAGGACAGCGTATTTGGTAAAGTGGAAGGGCACCAAAAAAGAGGGTCCTCCAGGAGATGGATTGACACTGCGGCTGCAAGGATGCACTCAGGCAGAGGAACACTCGTGAGGATGGTGCAGGACGGGCAGTGTGTCATTCTGTTGTACATAAGGTCTCAGAGTCAGAGCAGGCCGGATGGCACCTAACAAGGACATCCTTTCAAGCCCATGCCTGCATCCTGTTCCTCAGCTTCTCATTTGCCTCACAGTGACCAAAAAAAGACAAAACACAACTTCTGTGAGTCATCTGATGAACAAGGCTTTAGGAGAGAGGACTCTGAGTAAGTGGCTACCTACTGGTATGATGTCAATTTGACGTCATCCAAATGATCTCCTTTTCTCAGACGCATAACTGGCTGATGCCTAAAAGACAAGAATAACATACTTCTGTGTTTGGCTTGACTTACTATTACAATGCAAAAAACCATGAGTAATATTCTATCGTAAGCCCAGTCAGTCACTAGAGAAATAGGGAATTTCATAAGAATTGGTGTTGAGAAGGGCCAATGAAAATTTGTTCTTTGTCAGTGGTTTGTTGTTGTTGCTGTTTTGTTATACATTGTTGCTTGGTTTTTCTCTGTCTTGTTTTTGTGCATGTTATTATCTCCGCAGGTCTGTCTAAATTAGGCTGGATGAACAATCTGGAGGAGAAAACAACGGGACCAACAGGTCAGGAGGGACAAGGGAAAGGGGG
>NW_022111321.1:6294824-6312839 GCF_000313985.2 Echinops telfairi | reverse complement strand
TATGGATTGTGATAAGAGTTGTATGAGCCCCTAATAAAATGATAAAAAAGAAAAGAAATCCTCTTGAAAAAAATAAACAACTAGTGGTTGAGATTTGTGTTTTTATACAAATAACACATGCTTTCTACTATTGTTTGCCAACCCCCTTTCTACCAACTGCTCCTTACCACCCCTATCCTATTTTCCTCCCACCCAGTAAGTTATTTCCTTAAGAGCAGATATACCATTTTTCTTACATGTTGTTGTAAAAATAATAATAATAACGTATTGCATTTACAAAACTACCACCCAGGGAAGAAAGTGGCTGGCAAAAAAAAATGTAGAAAGTATGTTATTTATATAAAACTGCATCGTATAGATGAAAGAGAGGGACACAAAAGCGAATACAATGTGCTAAATGCAAATATTACCACAACCCATACAGCCTTGCATTATCTGGCTCCTTCCTACATGGCCAGCCTCATCCCACCACTGCTTATTCACCATAACTAATAGTCATTCTGGCCATCTCTTTTAGCTCCTCAACAGTTCCAACTCCTAGCCCTCGGGCTCCAGCCACACTGTCTTTGTATGTCCAGAATGCTCCTCCACGCCGTCATCTCTGTTACCTGGACAATTTCTAATTGCCCTCCAAGACCACAGAAGGTATTTTCAGTTCTCTAAACTAAACCATGTCTCTTTATTATGCAATAAAAATTTGCCCATATGTTTTCTTCAAGGTACTTATGGAAATTATAATGAAATGCCAGAAGAACCAGCATATCCATCTTGCAAGAAGCACAGGTAGAATGTTCCTTAGAAGCGAGCACGGTGAAACTTGGTCTCGCAAACTTTGAGCACGTTATCAGGAGAGACCAGTCCCTGGGACAGGTCAGCAGGCTGTGTAAAACAGGTCAGGAAAAAGGGGGAGACTCACAGCAATGGATTGATACAGTGCTTGCAACAATGGCCCAAAACGTAACAATCATTGTGAAGTTGCCACATTGTTTCCAGCAGCATCTGCTCACTTGATCTCTCTCTCTGGGTCACATTTTGGAAATTCTTGCCATATTGCACATTCGATAGACAATAGTATAGGTTAAACATAACTGTTATGTACATTGAGAAACCAATGAAATTGTGATTCACTTTATTGTGATATTTACTCTATATGGTAGTCTGGGAATGGGCCTGCTTATGTATACAAGGTTAATTCAATGTCAGAAAAGTACATTCTCTCTAAATTTCATTTTCCCGCAAACTTTGTGAAGCTCCCTGGTATATACGCTTCACTGGTTTTGCTCCTCTGGAGAAAAGAAGGCTTATACAATCTGAATGGAGTGTAACATGGAGTAAAACCAATGTAATGAGCAACAGGAGTTGAAGGCCTTAGGGCAGATGCTGAGGAGTTTGAACGATTCAAGAGCTAATTAGGAGCAACAATGGTTTCCTGCATAGGGAGCAATCTGATTAAAATAATTTAAAGAATGGATAATTGTTGCTTTAATTAGAATGAATTGGGGAGGAAAAGAAATTGTCCACCAATGATTAGATCAGCAGCAGAACTCAAAAAGAAGTGTATGAAAATTGAAGAGATTTGTTCCTTGATACTGTTGGAAGTAGGGAAGTAGCAGATTGTTACACGGATTCCAAAGGTAAAATAACAGAAAAGATGTACCCTAAGAGAAAATATTAGCAGGCATTGTTATGCTTCGTTGTAATATAAACATATATCTTATTAGTGGTTAACATTTCAATCAATCTTCTGATCTTGTTATTTAGAGAAGAAAAAAAAATCTACTCAGACCAGTTTTATTTGGGTAATCATGAGCGTACCCCTTCTTTTTTAACCACATTGCTGGAATAGCCTACAGTGATTGGTTAACAATAAAACCCATCAGGCATATCTGTGACTTTGAAAACATTAGCCACTGGGAGCTCAGCTGACTCACAAATTCATTTTACACAGCTTTCCAAACAGCTGTCAAGATCAATTGATATTTTTGTCACTTAAAAACCAAGGATTTAAAAGTTAAAAGAACCATATCATAAGGTTTACACCTAATCTTACTCATGTCTGGTTCTTTGGTTGACATTACTAAGAGATTAATGAGCACTTCTTTGTCAATATTTTTATGCTCTATGATCAATTAAGTTCACTATCAATAGTTAATCTTTTGTACATTTGATCTATTTCAATTATCAAGGGAGCCATAATCATAGGACCACGGTATGTTTTGAATATATCTGGAAAACAGGTAAGAATCCCTTTTTACATGTAATTTGGCAATAAATTATACCTAGACACTTCTCAAGAGAAAAAGAAGACCAAAGGTAATGTGCACTAAATACAATGTGTTGATTTCAAAGAATGCAAGATATTGATTGTTCACATTTTATCTAATTTCATATGCACTCAATTATTAATCTGAAGGTTGATGGGTCAACTCTCCCAACAGAGGAAAGACCTCGCTATTGTTTCCATAAAGATTACCGACAAGAAAACCCTATGAAACAATTCTACTCTGTAACACATAGCCATGAGTTGATTTTCTTTTGTCTGGGGTAAAAATTACGATTCTTCATGCAGCAGGAGAAGCAGAGGTTCAGATGGGTAAAAAAATGCATTCCTGGTAACGCAGCTAGCAAATGTCAATGTCCAAACAGGGAGTCCATGTAACAAGCCTGGGCTATTTCCACACTATCAGCTTGACTCTGTCCTACACTCTCTCTCATGCAGTCTGCTCCTGTTATTCCTGGAATTCAGGAAATGGTCTTCTACTCACACAGGGATGTTTCTACAACCAAACTACAGAGAGGCTAGAGAAAGCTGTTGATACATCAAGAGGGAACAATAGAGTAAATGAGAGTAGTGACAACCACCCAGTCGCTCAACTAAGAAAACTTGTATCAAGAAAAAATGAAAAGAAAACAGCAAATAGCTAGTCCAGCAGAGATGGACTGCCCTGTGGGTCTAGAGCAAAATGAAATTTACTCTTTTCATAGGTTGTATGGCTTCTTCACTATTTGTGAAGCATTGTTCCATTGCCTGTGTGTAACACAGATCAAAAAAGCATAGCCCAAGATTTTAAAAGCTTACAATGTAATAAAGACATCAAGTTTGTACAAATTGAGCCAATGCAAGAATGAATAAGAAAACTGCGATTTTGAAGATTAAAAATGTCATCTATAGTAGATACATTGATGGAAAGAAGGAGTTTATTAAAATAGCAATAGAGGTAAGGATTTTCTATAATAGGTGGAGACAGTATAAACCACTTTAATAAAGGTACAGAATGTTTTATCACGTTTAAAAAGGATGAAAAATACAACTTGTAGCATATAGTATATTTGTGTTTGCACCCTTGTGTGTGTGTGTGTGTGTGTGTGTAATCTGTAAATGACTAGTTTCATGATGTTGAATTCATATTGTAGTACTTGGAATTTCTCCTACAAATAGTGTGAAGTGAATACAAAAATTATATTAGGGTAGTAAAATGTTTTCCTTAGTCAGCCCCTGACCTGACAACCTCATACTTAATAAGATCAGATTGTTGTGATGGATAGGGTTTCATTAGCTGATCATTAGAAGTAGATCACTGAGCCTTTCTTTTTTTCAGTAATTAATATTTACTCTAAAAATTGGAATTTTAACAAAAGTTTACCATTTAAAACATATATCACAATAAGGTTTTCAATGAACTATAAGAAAATTTTTTTTAATTATACAGAGTTTAATATATTAATTATCACCTAACCTTTCTTAACAGTCCATATGAGTCTGGAAGTTTTGATAAAATATGTTCAGGATCACAGAACGATACAAGTCTCCACTAATTGACGTGATGGATGTGCTCGAGGTACACTGACAGGGACTTGAACCAGGGTCTCACACACAGAAGGAAAAAATTCTATCATTGAACCTGGCTTATATTATCATTATTAGTGTAGTTGCTGCTTTCATTACTGCTATTATTATTACCTATCACACTATTAGTCATAAATCATAATAGCTCATGTAGCATAAAGTGCTTTGATAAATCATGCTGATAGCTTATACTCAGGAAAAAATGTGATGAGACTGACATTTTACCTCTATGGTCTTCTTTCCTCAAACCCATAACCCTATAAAAAAGAACATTAGTCAAATCTCGTGTGAGGGATATCTTACAATAGACCTTGCCAATTCTCCTGAAACCTGTCAAGGTCATAAAAAACCGGAGAGTCAGAAAAACTGTCACAACCAACAGGAGCCTAAAGAGACAGGCATATTAAGTACAATGTAGTATTGTAGGTGGTAACCCCGAACAGTAAAAGGACAATAGGTAAACAGTAAGGTAACCTGAATAGACTATGGGCCTAAGTTAATAATAATAATATTAATAGTAGTTCCCAAAAAGATGATCAGATGAAAGGCAGATATTATCAAACAATACCATTAATATCACATCAAAATAAAATTATTTCTTAAGATAATTTAAAAGAGTTGCAGCAGTACATCAACAAGGAGCTGCCAGAAATTCAAACCAGATTCCAAAGAGAACATGAAACTATTAGGTTTCTGGAGTGGGTAATACCTCGGTTCTTTGCTTCGCACACTGAGAAAAATTCATGCTGAAGCCAATTTTGTAATCCAAGTGGGTTTTTATGAAGGCAAGACAAGTTTCAAGTTTTCCAGTCTCTAAGGGGTCACCAGTGGACCAGAAGAACCAGGTGGAAAAGAGCATCCACATGTGTGGAAGTGGGAGTGGGGATTCCAGGAGGCCAGAAGTCCAAGAACCCTAGAGGCTAAGAGCATGTGGGCAAAGAGGCTGTGGGCCTCAAATAGGAGCAGGGTGAGAGAGAGCGGCCTTCCCACAGCCTGGATATTTCAAGCCCAGCTGGAGATGTGTAGTCAATGGTATTGGTTGACACCGTTGGCTGTGTTAAGCCCAAATGGGTGATGTCATGAGCCTAGGCTTAGATTGGGCACCCAAGTGTACATCCCACCTGGCTTGGGGGCTTGAGTATGAGCATGCTCAATTTGGGGTCTTCATAGCTGTCCAATGGCTACCTGACGTCTTTCCAACATCCTTTGTGGGGGCCCTTTGAAAGCTTGGATGGGACAATCCCCGTCCCTAAATCTAGCTACCTAACAAAATGAGAGATATCATTGCTGATCTCAGATGGATGTGAGTTGAAAACAGAACACACACCAGAAAAAAAATGTTATCCTGTATTTTATTAACTATGCAAAGACATGAAACTGTATATTATAAAAATTATAGATAATATTATGAAAAATGGGAATTTCAGAACATTTAATTCTGTTCACGTGGAACATGTATACAGATCAAGGCAAGTTTAATAGACAAGAGGGTTTAAAATGAGAAAAGTTATACAACAGGATTATAGCCTTCCACCATGTTTACTTGGTCTGTACATTAAGCAATTGATACGGGGAACTGGACTATGAAGACAAATGGAGCATTGGTATCGGAGGAAGACTCATTAAGAACCTGTGCTGTGCAGATGGCAAAACCACACATGCTGCAAGAGAAGACCTGAGACAGGGACTGATAAAGATCAAAGACTACAAACCTCAGTTTGAATTACATCTTGACATAAAGAAAACAAAAATTCTCACAACCAGACCAACAACCAATTTTATGATAAAGAGAGAAAAGATTGAAGTCAAGATTTCGGTTTACTTGGGTGCCTAGTCTACATCTCCAGGGGCAGCAGGCCCTGTGGGGACTCTGGCTTGGCTCAGCAAAGAAAAGGCATTTCCAGTCGCCTCCGATGCATGTGAAAGCTGGGCGACGAACAAGGAAGACTGAAGAGTTGAGGAGTTTGAATTAAGTGCTGGTGAAGAATGCTGAACACACCACGGACTGTCAGAGGAATGAATAGATCAGTCTTGTATGACCTCGAGCCAGAATGTTCCTTAGAGGCGAGAATAGAGTGACTCATAGCATGGGCTTTGTGCATATTATTAAAAGCAATCAAGTTTCTGGAGAATGCTATCAAGCTTGGTAAAGTAGAGAGAGGGTCTGTGAAAAAGAGGAAGACTCTAGGAGAGAGTGATACAGTGATGGCAAGAACCAACTCAAACATAAGCAGCCACTGTGAGAAATAGCAGAATCTGCTGTGCACAGTAGCTCTACGAGTGGGAATTGGCTCAGTGATTCCTAATAACAGCAGTATTGGTAAATTAACCATAACAAAAGCACTACACTTTGTAAAAACTCACTGCCATCGACAAATTGGACTGGGTACAACTGCCTCTCTGGGATTTTGAGACTGTAAATCTTGACAGGACTTGAAAGTTTCATCCTTTCCCAAAGAGCAGCTGGTGGTTTCAAACTGCTGACCTTGAAACTAATAGCCAAATACATAACCCGTTATACCACCAGGCACACAATGTAAGGTAGTATTAACAGAGAAACTGATAAGAAGTCTGTGGAAATGATCCACAACATCTTTGCAAGTTTTCTGTAAATTAAAAAAACCTGGTCTACAAAACAAGCCTTTATAAACATGTGAAACAATTTCTACAAACAGATGGGGGCGGAAAATTAAGTCAAAATGTTTTTACCCGTTAGCCTCAAATAAAGCAAATATAAAGCATTGTCTTAGTAACCTAATGTTCTAACAAAAATAACTGGAGCAAGCTTTCAAGAACGTCAAGTTCTGTTCTCACAAGTCAGGAGGCTGGAAGCCTGCATTCCAGGGTTTGTAGATGCAGCTACTTTGTATGTCTCCATATGGTCTTCTCCATGTGTGTCTTCGTATCTCCTGTTCTTTTCATACTTCAGACGTGGTTGTGTTTAGAATTCTTATTATGTATGTATGACCTCAGGAACATAACAAAGAAAAAGGCTTTTTTTCCAATTATGTGTTGACATCCTACAGGAATTTTGACTTCAATAAATATTTAAGGACTACAATTCAATCTGTAGCTAATAGCTATCTTCTTCCATGTTTACATTTTTCTTAATGTTCATTTTAAAGCTATAAATCTATCCTCTGCACATTCTGTTAATGTTATTTAGCTTTAATTATTTCTGATATCATCTGTCTAATGCAGTTTTGAAAAGAAAACAGATTAAGTCAGGGAAGGCCAGAAAATGATATTCCAGTTTACACAGTTGAAATTTGGAAATGTAAAAGCCAGAAGGCAGATAGTCTTAGAAAAAATATTTACATTAACCACAGGTCCAAAATCTACTGCCACTGAATCAATTCAGACTCTCAGTGACCCTACAAAGGGTTTCTAAGCTATACATCTTTCTTGGAGCAGATAACCTCCTCTTTCTCCTGTAGAGCCGCTGGTGGGTTTGAACCTCGGGCTTTGAGGTTAGCAATCAGCACCATTTATCAAAATGCCTGCTGACTCACGTCTTTGTCTATATTTACTATTGTCATTGTTCATCACTCTAGTCTTTCTAGTTAGGACACCATATTATGATTTAAATTTGCTTCTCCCTGATTTCTACTGAGGTGAGGACATTTTTATTGGTTATTTGGATATTCCTCTGCAAAATGATGGTTCATGCTTTCATTTATTTAAAAAAAATCACTGCTTTATTCGTGCTTTCCTCATTAATTTATAGGACCTATAGTTAAGACTCCTTTGACAGTTACTACTTGGCCAACATATTCTTCTACCCTGTGGTTTGAATTTTTTGCTCTCTCAGGGATGAGATTTGACAAATTAAAATTCTCAATATTATTATGGTCAAATATATCAATCTTTTCCTTTACCAATCTTCTCCCTTATAGATAGCTTTACATGCTTTGCTTGAAAGATATTTGTAAGAGTTGAACTGAGACAGATACTTTTATATATCCATAACCATGCAGTAGTGGCAATCTTTGAGGTTATGTTAAGAGAGACATGCAGGCTAAATAGGAGTGGGAGGGAGAGTGGGAATAAACCCATGAACATACATACACACTCACACACACACACACACACACTTAAGTGTTTGATATTTATGTGGGTATGTGTGGGTGTTTAATAGAGGATATGCATATAGATGTATTTTTCTTTGTTGTAAATATGTCCATGAATGTGATGAAGCATTGACTGCGAAATTATGAAAACTTCTCAGACCAAATTTCTTAACCAAATACCTTAAGAGAGTAAATCACTGAGCCTCCAAGAGCAGAATCATGGTCTCTAGAAATAACGCGATCAATTGTCACATCACAGTTCTCAAAGGCATCCTAAGGAGCAACGAGGGCATGCACAGCCTGGGAGCAGCCATCTACAGCTCAGCCATTGCTCTCGCCCTGTCCAGAGCAAAGAAGAGTGTTGAAAATGGAAGGCAAGTGGAAACAATTCCGTGGATTTGTGGACCACACCCAGCAGTGTCCATAACCCTGAGATCTGAAAAAGTAGATAGTCCCCGTCTACCCATAATAACTGCTCCAGAAAGGATTGCATTAGAACGTTCTCGATGTGAATGTTGTTAGGTACCATCAAATCAGTTGCCATCATAGGGGCCTGATGTACAACAGAAGGAAGTAGTGCTCAGTGCTGCGTTGTCCTCACAATTCTTGTGTTTGAGCCTATTGTTGCAACCGCTCCCTCAGTCCATCTCCTTGGATGCCTTTCTCTTATTTTCTGCCCCAAGAATGAGAGAGAACTGTGGGACAGAACTCAGAATCATGAAAGATACCAAGCTCACTGATCAGAAACTGGTGGGTCCACCAAGATCATGGGCCTTGGTCAGTCATCATCCTTAAGGTCTGGAATTAAACTCACCCTGAGTTAGAGCATCCACCATGTAGGATGAAAAGGGCAGCGTGACCCAAGGATTCAAAGGGTGAGGAAAGAAGAGGGAAGAAAAGTAGGAATCACAGGAAGAAGTGACATAAGGGATGGCACATTGACAAGATTGCAATTGATGGGCTGAAATATAATGTGTTAAATTTTCAATGTACAACCGATGTTCTCTTCTGTAACCTTCACCTAATTCACAGTAACACTTTTTTTTAAAGAAAATTTTTCTTACCATTATTACAGAGATATTCTTCATTCATCTTCTAAAACTCTTCTTGCTTTTCCTTTCACAATTGAAATTGATTTTTATATATGATGGGGATAGGGAGTGAGTTTCATTTTTTTCCAGGTAGATATCCTATTATGCTAGCAATTTTAGTGAAAAGATAGTTATTTCCATATTGCTCTGCATTTCAACTACTGTCGTAAATCAAGTGTCCGTATGTGCATGGGTTTGTTTCTGGGGTGGCCTTGTTGTTTTCTTTTTTGGTTCCTTATTGTCAGCATACCAAGACATAATTACTGTATCCCTTCTTACTACAGTTTGATAGTTATTACAGTAAGTCCTCCAGAAAGAAATTACTGGTTTGAATTTTATGCTGGTCAATGCCTGATTTTTCATTATAAATATACCATCTATGCTAGCATCTCTAACACTATGAGTTAGTTTTTTTTTTTACAGGTGAGAGTATGAACGCAGTCCCCCACTACCACAAATTATGCGGTCGAGATTCCCACATATGGGGAAATCGCAGGGGTCAGCACATCCAGAGTGCAATGGGTGAGCCTCGACCTGGGAAAACCATGTTCGTGATCATGGTAGCTCCCCTGCCAGGTAAGTATAGGGTTAGTATTTTTATAGCATGTATTATCCCTATGTTTTGCCCACTTTTTTCCTAGAAGTATTGTCTTGGGTTTTATATATGTTAAATATTAATAGTTATTATATTATATAATTAGTAGTATACTACGATAATAGTATATAATGCATTTTAATAACCATGACCCTTTATGAACATACAATGTGCCAAAAGATCTACATAACATGATTTTAAATATATTATATTAGAATAATATTATGATATTTTATTCAGAATTTTTACTAAAATTTTCATCAAAGTGATCATTCTGGAGAAAACTGCTATCATTTAATATCTTCTAATCTTCTAACAAAAATTAGTTCTCTTTTTGTTTCGAGTATATTTGATTTATCTCAGTATTGTTTAACTAGAAAGATAGTATGGGAAAACAATTTAGCTATTAAAAAGCTTTGAATTTCTCTTGAGTAATACAACATATCCAAAGAAAAGAGAACGCTGTCCACACACTTTAAGGAGAAAATGTTGTGACAGAAAAAAATTAGCGATAAAATTATTATTCTCCTTGGAAAACAAAAGTAACTTAGCAATGGTCAAGAACCCAAGACAACCATTCATATATCCCAAATCTTCTAATAAAATTTCTTATAGATGTATCTAGTTGATAGAAGTATAAGTCAAAATGAAGAACTCAGGAAAAAGACAAATGAAAAATCAACTAATATTGAACCCTAATACCAGCTATATAGAGATTTAGGTAGAGATAATTGTAGAAAATATGATTTGAAGAATTAAAAGCAAGAACCCCAAACCCATTCTCCGTATGTAAAATTCCTGCGCTAAAACAATAATCTCTTAAATTGTGAATCATGCTCACCAACTCCTCTTGCAAGAAGTGTGCAAGCAAAGGAAGAGAGTGCAAAGGCAAAATAAATGCCACCTCCGGAATGTGTTCGCTAACCACATTTACTTTCCTCTTGACTTTGATAATAACAAAATAAGAGAGTTAAGTTCTATGAGAAATTTAAAGGTAACCATTAATTGACTTAAAAATAATTTTGCTTATCCACAAAATACAGTTCCCTCCAATGTGACCTGCCTAGTAGGAGTTGATGATTAACTCATACAGGTCCATGCTCACAGGGAAAAAGACAGTCTGCCATCAGTCTGGAAGAGAGAAGTCCACGCTGGACTGAAAGCATCAAGGATAAGCTGGCTTCCCGGAAGTGATGCAAAACCTTTGAAATGTTTTCAACAAGCTGATGAAGCAGTGGAACCACTCACTAATCCACGCCAAGAAATTTGGAAGACAGGTACCTGGCCAAGCCACTGGAGGAGATCCATATTTGTACCCATTCAAAAGAAAGGTGGCCACACAGAATTCAGAAACTATTGAACAATATCATTAATATCAATCACATGCAAGTAAAATTTTGCTGATGATAACTCAATGACAATTGCAGCAGTGCATTCACAGGGAGCTTCCAGAAACTCAAGCAGGATTCCGAAAAAGATTTGCACAAAGGATATCATTGCTGTCATCAAACGGGTCTTGGTTCAAAGCAGAGTATGCCAGACAATATTTATTTTTGTTTTATTGGTTATACAAAAGCTTTCGACTGTGTGGATCATAACCAACATTGAGAAGAAAGGGAATTCCAAAACACTTCACTGTGCTCATGCCAAAACTGTAACCCAGATCAAGAGGCCATTGTTCTACCAGAACAAGGGAATACTGCATAAGTTCAAAATCAGGAAAGTGTGTGGCAGGGTTGTATCTTTTCACCATATTTATTCAATCTGGATGCTGAGCAAATAATCGAAAGAGCTGGATTCTGTGAAGAAGCATGCAGCATCAGAATCAGAGGAACTTTCCATATGCAGATGACCAATCTTGCTTGCTGAAAGTGATGAGGACTTGACGAAGATAAAGGATGGCAGCCATCATTATGAATTATAACAGAATAAGAAAACCAAAATCCTCGCAACTCGATGGATAGGTAATATCATGATAAATGGAGAAAAGATTGGAGTTGTCAAGGATTTCACCTTGCTTGCATCCGCAATCATTGCTCATGGGAGCAGCAGTGAAGAGATTAAAGACACATTGCATTGGGCAAATCGGCGGCACAAGGTCATTTTGCAGGGCTAGAAAATAAGGATGTTACTTTAGGACTATGGTGTGCCTGACCCAAGCCACAGTATTTTCATTCACCTCATCTACATTGAAAGTTGGACACTGAATGAGGAAGATGCATTTGTGTTATGGCGCTGCTGACACATATTGAAAGTACTACCGGTTGCCAAAAGAACAGACAGATATTCTTAGAAATAAGTATGGTGCAACATTGTCTCCGGTGATTTAGACATATTATCAGAGAGGCCCACCAGTCAGGAAAACCTCCACACTACTGCTGTTCTTGTCAGGTGCCAACCCATAGCAATCTTATGTTGCTATGTTCTGTCCTGCACCACCCTCACAATCACTGTTATGTTTGCGCCTATTGTTGCAGTTACTGTAACATTTCATCTGGTTAAGGGTCTTCTCTTTCATTGATCTCCTACTATATCAAACATGAAATCCTTTATCTGGGGACTGATCTATTCTGAAATCATGTGCAAAGTACACGAGATAAAGTCTCACTAGAGTCACCTCTAAGGAGCTTTCTGGCTGTTCTTTTTCAGACATAGCTGTTTGTGTCTCTGGAAATCCATGATACTTAAATATTCTTTGGCAACACCATAATTCAAATGTTTAAATTATTTTGCAGTTTTCCTTATTTTTATTCATTGGCCAGCTTTCCTATATCTATGAAGTGATTGAAAATGCCATGGCTTGTGTCAGGTGTGTTTCTCCTCAAAGTGACAGCCTTATTCTCCAAGACTTTAACGAGATCTTGTGCAGCAGATATGCCCAATGCAATACATCCTCTGATTCTTTTGACTATCCTTTCCATGAGGACTGATTGTGGACACACGAAAATGGCAACTTCAATATTTTCTATGTTCATCACGATGTTATCTATTTGTCCAGCTGTGAGGATTTGTATCTTCCATATATTGAATTACTATCCATACTGCAGGCTGTAATCTTTGATCTTCATCAGCAAGTGCTTCAAGTTCTCCTCAATTTCATTAAGCACGGTCATATCATCTGCAGATAGCAGGTTATCATTTTTTTTAAAAAAAACCTTCATCTAATCTTGATACCAAGTTCTTCTTCATATAGTCCAGCTTCTCTGCTTATTTGCTCAGCCTACAGATTGAATAAGTATGGTGAAAGGACATAACACTGACGTGCACCTTTTCTGATTTTAAATTGCCTAATGTTCCCTTCTGTTTGAATGACTGTTTTGGGGTCTGTGCACTAGTTTGGCAAAAGAAAATTGAAGTGCACTCAATTTCTCATGCTTCTCAACATTATCCAGAGTATGTTATCATCCACACAGTCAAATGCTTTGCATAGTTGATACAACACAAAGTTAACTTCTTTTCTGATAATCTCTACTTTCAGTCATAATATATCTGATGCCAGCAATGATGTCCCTGGAGCCAAGTCCTCTTCTTAATCCGACCTGGACCTCTGACAGCTCCCTGTTAGTATTCTGCTGCAACTATTTTTGAATTAATTTAAGTACTACTACATTGAAATTAAAGTTTTGTCCAAATTACCATCACAATGGTGTACTTCACAGTTGTACAGATAACGAGAATAGAGATTGAGCACACCAGGCTAAGGTGATGGGGAAGGTTCAGAGAAAGAAGAACTATATCTTAAGATCGATCAGAATCAGGGAAAGAAAATGAAGCAGAGGCAGCACTCTCCCAATAGTGGGAACAAAGGGAACAAAGCATGAACACACCAACTTTTCTGATAAAAGAGACTGTGAAAAAAAAAATAGATTTACGGGGTTTATTGTAACCTACTGAAAGGATAGTAAACTTTGAAGCATTAGTTATATGAGTACAATTTACAAAGAGGGCTGAAGAAATTGCAAAGAAAAGACAAATATAGAATTTTGCTGTGGTCTGGACCATTAACTAAGAGGACGAGAAAAGAAATCCATCTGCAAAGTAACATCTAGTCTCCCTGTGGCCCATCAGTTCAAATGTTTCCATTAAAAAAAATGAAGTGGTCTCCTAGAAGCATGAGCCATGTGTAATCATTTTCAATGTTCTCTGATGAACCACATACAGTTGAGTGCCCACATTCCTCAAGTGATAAAAGTTCCCAAAAGGAAATGTTGCTCTCTAAAATAGACAGAGAGTTATAAACAATGGCAATGCACCAAAGTGAATTAATAAAGCAAGATGCAAGAGAAGAGGACACGGCCCTATCTGGGTCCTCAAGCCCTCAGTGCAGTCTATATCTCAGCTTTATTTCCAGAGCTACACTGATTTAGACCATCAGTTTCCAGGGGCTTCTAAAACCAGGAAAACATGAAAGGACAAGAAGATAAAAAAAGCAGCACAAAATTAATATCTTTTCATAATTAATAGAAAAAAACTGAAATTCTCTATGATATAAACAAAGTACTTGAGACTTTCTAAATTAGAATATACCAAGTTCTCCCTAAAGTGATACATACCAAATTGTCCCTAGGAATGTAAAGAATTATGATTTATAAAGGAAGTGAGGTTGACATTTGACTCTACAGGAGGTTTATGATCCCTACAAAACTCTTATCTGTATGCTTGCTAGGAACACATGCCCAGAAACATAAGCAAATTCATTCTGCCTTTTGAAATTAATCAATAAATTTTAATACTAGATTTCTATATGATGAACCCCACTCTTGGTCGGTTTGTCATATTGTAATGACTTCTCTGCTGCTATTATGCTCTATACCAAGAACGTCAAATATCAGTTGGGTCACCATGTGAACAGGTTTCACCAGAGCTTAAAGACCAAGAGCAGAGGAGGAAAAGAAGAAGCAATTTCACTTCTGAAAAATTAGCCACTGAAAACCTTTGGGGAGCAGCAGAAGACAGCCTAGTGCAGTCCCATATGCGTCCTTTGGGTTGAAATGCACTCAAAAGATGACTTGGAGAGAGCTGCCTCGTCAACATAGACTTCACCTTAATAATGTGATAAAGTGAAGCTTTAAAGACCTTCATTTAGTGATGGTCTCATAAGAATCAGTTACACAAACATCCATTTTTAACTAAAGTATGTACTATTTAAAGTATAGATCAAGGAAAGTTGCCAGTCATTAATTAAATGAAACGAATGAAGATCACTGTCATAGGGATTAATGAGCTGACATGGACTAGTATTGCGAATTGTAAGTTGGACAATAATCTGATGTACAAATTCAAAAGGAATGAAGTTTCTTTCATCTTCAAACAACATTTGAGATCTGTTTTAAAGCACAATGAAGTCTGTGATAGGACAATACCAATACACCTACAAGGATAAACATGAACTATGCATGTGAATTTTTCCAGTTGGAATATAATATCATCAGCCAAAACAAGGCCAACTGTGGAACAGGTAATCAATTACTCATATACATGTTCAGGTTGAAGTCGGAAAAAGCTAAAACAAGTACAAAAGAGCCAAAATACAACCTTGAATATATCCCAGCTGAATTTAGAGAATATCTCAAGAACAAATCTGATGCACTGAACACTGATGAGTGAAGACTTGAAAAATTGTGGGATAACATCCAGAGTATCAGATATGAAGTATAAGGTCATTACAAAGGAAAGAAGGAAAAGACCAAAATGGATGTGAAAGGATTCTAAAGCTTGCTGTTAAGCACAGAGTAGCTATAGAAATTAGAAAAAAAATGATGATGAAGGAAAAGAACTCAACAGAAAATTTCAAAAGAGAGTTCTGGAAGGCAAAGTAAAGCATTATAATAAAATGTGAAAAACTTTGGGAGTTCAAAAACCAAACAGGAAAACATGCTCAGCATTCCTCCAGCTGAAAGAACTGAAGACAGAATTCAGGCGTCCATTTGCAATATTATGATCAAATATTATGATCAAATGATGAAGGAACCATCAAGACAAGATGAAGGAATATACAATGTCATTATGTTAAAAAGAACTGGTCAACATTAAACCACTTCAAAAGGTACCTGAGATAGTTAATGTTTATTGTGCCAACCTGGCCAATAAACACATGTGGGGTTAATTGAAGGTTGGAGAGATAAATGGCTCGGTGAGCCTCGCCTTTCTGGTTCTAAGGTCTCTTGCTTTTTGATGGTCAGACCAGGGTGCCGCTGCCTTAGCCAGTTCCCTGCTACAGCTGGCAAGGCTCACTTCCTACAAGACATCCCCCATGCAGCCCTGGGTGCTCAAGCAGCCGTGTGGACACCCCTGCCAGGGCTTAGATGCTTACACACATTAATTCGGCTTTCCTCCTGCAGTTGGCATCATTGCATGTGTTTTGTGAGATGGGGGAGGACTTTGTGGATTAGTGTCAGACATATGGGCTAATGTTAGACTTGTTGGCTTGTACAGCACTAGATTGGGATGTTTTCTTGATGTGCACTTACCCTTTATATAAAACTATCTCATATATATGAGTTTCTGTGGATTTGTTTCTCTAAAGTACCCAGACTAACACAATACCATATAATCCTATGGTATTAAAGGATGAAGTCCAAGCTATACTGAAGGAAGCATCAAACAATAAGGATCTTATGATACTTGACCTTGAGCAAGGTACTCAACTTTCTTGGGAATTTGTTTCATCATTTGTAAATCAAAAGCATTTAATTATATTATTTCTGAGACACTATTAGAAAATTAACAAATGGAAAAGAAAATAAAGCTAGATGTTTTAACTGACCATCTGTGGTGAAGTAAAATTACTTACTTATGACTCATCTATCCATTTCTCTTCAATATGGATTATAACTCAATATAAAGAAAACCAAAATCCCCCAAACTGGACTAATCGGTAACATCATGATACATGGAGAAAAGATTGAACTTGTCAAGGATTTCGTTTTGCTTGTGTCCACAATCAATGCTCATGAAAGAAGCAGTCAAGAGATCAAATAATGAGCTTTCTTGGGTGAATCTGCTGTAAAAGACCTCTCGTGAGTCTTTGAGGACGAAGATGTGCTTGGCCTAAACCAGCATATTTTTCCATGGTCTCATATGCATGTACGAGTTGGACACTGAATAAGAAAAACCAAAGAAGATTCAGTGCACTCGAATTATAATGCTAGCAAACGACTTTGAAAATACCATAAACTGCAAAGAACCAACAAATCTGTCTTGGAAGAAGTACAATCAGAATGCTCCTGAGATGCAAGGGCAGCGGGCCTACCTCTCATGTACTTTGGACGCATTATCGGGTGAGACCAGTCCCTGGAGAAAGCCATCATGTTTGGTCAAGTACAGGGGCAGCAGAAAAGAGGAAGGGCTTCAAGGAGATGGATTGACACCGTGGCTGCAACAATGGGCTCAAGCACAGAAAAACTGTGAGGATGCTGCAGAACTGGCCAGCCTTCTGTCTGTTGCACACAGGGTCATTTTGATCTGACTCAATGGCCCTAACAACAATAATAACATCCATTTCTCTATAACTCCCACCAAATGATAGTGTAGGAGCATTTAAATAAGGTATAGAAGACTCTAATGCTGAGATTGGTCAGTCTTGCTATTCCATGTTATAGAAGCAAGTCATCTCAGAAGCAGGAACAGGCATAATCCCAGGATCATCAAGAAAGAAGAGCTACCAGTAGAGCATATCCAGATCCCTGACTGATGAGACAGAGCAGAGGAGCTACATACTGAGGCAGAAGAGCAGGTGGGCTGCCTGGCTCAAGGAGCCAGAGGCCAAAGGACAATGTCACTGAGAGACTAAGCTGCAGAAAGAGACTTGGCTGTTGACTGCAAAAGTCACTTCTGTGGACCAAAGACGGTATTCTTTTTTTTTATTATTAATTTATCCCCTATCGTTTCATTTATTTCTTTATCTTTAAATAATTTTATTGGGGGCTTGTACAATTCTTATCACAATCTATACATCCATCCATTGTTTCAAGCACATGTGTACATTTGTTGCCATCATCATTCTCAAAACATTTGCCATCTACTTGAGCCCTAATATCAGCTCCTCATTTCCCCCTTCCTCCCCAACACCTCCCAGGACACTCATTACTTCTCTGGAGGTTTAACAAGCCTTTTACCTTCAACACCTCCCTCATGAACCCTTCATAATTCATAAATTATTATTTTGTCATATTTTACACTCTCCGACATCTCCCATCACCCACTTCTCTGTTGTCCATCCCCCAGGGAGGAGGTTATATGTTGATTCTTGTAATCGGTTCTCCCTTTCCACCCCACATTCCCTGCACCCTCCAGGCATCGCCACTCTCACCACTGGTCCTGAAGGGGTCATCTGTCCTGGATTCCCTGTGTTTCCAGTTGATATCTATACAAATGTACATCCTCTGGTCTAGTCAGATTTGTAAGGTAGAA
>NW_022111321.1:6290586-6293875 GCF_000313985.2 Echinops telfairi | reverse complement strand
TGCCTTCTTGATCTCCTCTTCCGTGGTCTTGTCCAATGTATATAGCAAACCAATAGATTTCTGTTTCTTGATCTTGTATCCACCATTCTTCCACATTCCTCTATTGCTGCCAGTACTCCTGTTGTGGAGCTTTTGGAGTTTTCAATGTGTAGAATCATGTTGTCTACAACTAGCAATAGTTTCACCTCTCCTATCCCAGTCAGATACTTTAATGTCCTCTGCGGCCTCATGTTGTTAGTTAGATAGGATTCCCAATATGATGTTGAAAAGAAGTACGGACAAGAGGCATCCTTGTGTGGTCGCTTTTTCAGTAGGATTGTTTCCTCCTTTCTCCATTGACTGATGTTGGCTGTTGGTTTTTCGTAGATACATTGTACTAACTTGAGGAATTTTCCTCGTTATTTCCTCTTTTTGAGTGTCTCAATTAGGAATGGGTGTTGGATGTTGTCAAATGTTTTTTCTGCATCTATGGATATTATCATGTGATTCTTAACCTTTTTCTTATCAATGTGACAATATTGATGGACTTTCAGATGTTAAACCATCCCAGCATCCCTGGAATGAATCCAACCTGATCATGATGTATATGTTTTATATAGTTTTATATTCTATTGGCCATATTCGTTAAGGATTTTTTTCATTTCTGTTCATTAGAGATTTCAGTTTGTAGTTCTCTATTCCTGTGGGATCCTTCTGCTGTTTTTTCAAAGTTACTCTGGCTTCGTAGAATAAGTTTTGGAGTTTTCCATCTTTTTCTATGCTCTGGAATAACTTGTGTCAGCTCTTCCCTGAACACTTGGTAGAATTCTCCTGTGAAGCCATCTGGTCCGGGAGCTATCTTCATGGGTAGTTTCTTGATAACCATATCTATTTATTCTTTTGCTCTGGGCCTATTGAGGTTCTTGACATCTATCTTGGATAATCTAGGCAGGGATTTTTTTCCAAGTACTTGTCCATATCTCCCATGTTGTTGAATTCATTAGAATACAGATTTTCATGGTGTTTTGTGATTATCCTTTTAATCTTGGGGTTCTTTGTGATTTCCCTGGTGTCATCCCTCATCCTGGCTATTGATGTTTGCACCTGCCTTTCTTTGGTTAGGTTTGCCAGCAGTCTGTTGATTCTATTGATCCTTTCAAAGAACCTGCTTTTTTGCTGCATTGATTTTTTTGCAGATGCTCACCCTTCTGACACAATTGCTGAAGACAAATGGGTGCATAAGCAAATGTGGTGAGAGAGCTGATGGTGCCCAGCTATCAATAGATATAGAGTCTGGGATCTTAAAGGCTTGGAGGTAGACAAGCAGCCATATAGCAGAGAAGCAACAAGCCCACATGGAAGAAGCAAACCAGCCTGTGAAATCACGAGGTGTCAAAGGGATCAAGTAACAGGCACCAGAAGACCAAATAAATAAATGAATAAAACATATTGTTGAGCATGAGGGGGTCAGAACAGAGACCCAAAACTCATCTGTAGACAATAGAACATCCCCCCACAGAAGGGTCACAAGGAAGGGATGAGTCAAGGGTGCAGTATAGCAACAATGAAACACAAAATATTCCTCTGGTTCTTTGAGACTCCCTCACCCCCCACTATCATGACCCCAGTCCTGCCTTTCAGTTCTGGCTAGACCAGAGCACGTTCACTGGTACAGGTACGAGCTCAGGACACACAGAAGCAAAGTCAGAACAGAAATGGGAGTAGAGATACCAGGAGGGTAGGGGGAAGCAGGGGTGGGGGCAGAAGAAAGGGGAAAACAATCACAATGATTGATACATAATGCCCTCCACCCCCAGGGGAACGAACAACAGAAAAATAGGTGAAGGGAGACTGTTGGTGTAAGATATGAAAACAGTAATTTACAATCTATCAAAGGGTCTCAAGGGTGGGAGGGGGAGGGAGGGGGAAAAGATGAGCTGATACCAGGGGTTCAAATAGAAAGCAAATGTTTAGAAGATGATGATGGCAACATATGTACAGATATGCTTGATATGATTGATGTATGGAGTGTTATAAGAGCTGAAAGAGCCCCTACTAAAATGATTAAAAAGAAGAATATGAAGAAAATGAAGGGTGGAGGTATGTCTGACCTGTGCCTTCTGGCAATAAGCCTTGGGCTGGTTTGGAGTTTGATTCTCCTGCCAACTGAAGCCAGAGGAAATCCTATGTGGCCCTGATGCTATTTTCTCACCACCAAAAGCTATATTTTAATCTATTAGAACAAATTTATGAATGGCGTGCACACACATAAACATTCAGGAAATATTTAAACATTATGATTAATTAATACAAAAAGTATTTATTGGCCATATAACATATGCGATATACTTCCTTGTATACAGTAAACCCAAACAAAACTTATTGCCATTGAGTCGATACCAAACGCTTACAGTGTCAGAAACTCAACAGGGGTAGTTCTATCCTGTCTGTCCTATAGAATTTCTATGATTATATACAGCACAGACAAATATTTAAGAGGGAAATTGTAGACCTCTTCCTCAAAGAGATCACCATATAAAAGACATAAGTGAAAATAGATTTGAACACAACGTGATATGTTTTATTAAAGAAAAGCACAAAGTGGTCAAGAAGCAGCCAAAATAAATGATTAATTGCTTCAAGGAAAATCTTAATAAGTAAGTACATGTAATAGGGATGCGGCGTTTGAAGACCTTTCTAGGAACTGGAAATGACTTGTCAGTTATTGAGCATTTACTATGTGCTTAGTGCTGAAGTACATAATAATAATGATAAAATAACAGGCAATTCTCAGCTTTAAAGTTAAAAATCTAGTGAGACCACCCACCCGCAGAAAAGATCTCTCTAATCACTTTCCAGTGACAATTAGCCCAAAGATCTGGGTCAGTTGTCAGATTGGCAAAAGCAGCTCTGAAAACGACTTTCTCTTAGTTGCACACTGATGAAAGGTAAGCTTTCAATTCCCATTCTAACAAATTACATGGAAAATACTTTGGTACTATTCAGTGAATTGGAGATGAGCAAAAAGACTAGAGTCATACGCAACAAGTCAGGGAATCCCAATACCAGACTAGCACAATCATCAGATTTTTAAGACTTGAAAGTCGTTCCACCTCTACAATGTGCTAAATTTCTCTGACCTTATTATACAGGCTTTTTTTTTTTTTTTCATGAAATTGCTACAGCAACTCTGATCACTGGATAAGATTTATAATATCACAGATTGGATGACAGATAACAGTGAGAACTAAAGGTAATAAATAGTTATTGGTACCGTCTGTACTCTTTGAAAGAAGTGTTTTAAAACTGA
>NW_022111321.1:6279964-6289863 GCF_000313985.2 Echinops telfairi | reverse complement strand
CCACACATTTCAGAGAAGTAGCTCACAGGAAAAAATTCCAAGTAAAAGCCAAAAAGAAAGTTTTATAAAGATCGTTCTAGCAAACACACACATGTATCAACTGCACACAATATAATGCACATACATTTACAAACACCACTGTACATACATTTATTTTCTTTGACCAACAAGCATTCAAAGGCTACTAATAATTCTAGATAAGGAAACAGTCTTAGATCAATCTAATTTCCTCAAACTCAGATGTCTAATTGTACTATATTGATATATCATGCAATGGATGAATAAAAAGAGAATGAACAAGTAAAAAAATATGTAAGGTACACTGATGTAATATGTCCTAAACTTCATGGGGAAAAAACCTATAAGCAGAAAAGGACACCTTGGCAGACCATGCTCAAACTGCTGAAAACCAAAGATAATGAACAAAACAACTCATGCAGGCAGACAAAGGAGGTGGTGGAATCAGGATAGAAATAAGGGTAACCAAGTAACATGTAATTTCTCCTCCAGGGAATACAAAGGAGACCAGTGAGGGGGTGGGGGTGGGGGCGAGCAGGGAGAGAATCTGTCTTCTACTAGCTCCTTAAGTGTGTGATTTGGGGTCCTTATGACCTTAGCCTTGGTGTCTTTCTCCATCCAATCTGAAGACCTTTATTTAGCCTGATGACTGAGGGCAAATGTCCTCAATGTTATTTTATCTGTTTATTTCAAAGTCTCGATTCACCAGAGTTTTTAAAGAATAGGATGTACACTGGTACAGGTAGGAACTGTAAACACAGGGAATGCAGGACAGATGATCCCTTCAGGACCAGTGCTGAGAGTGGCGATACCTGGAGGGTGGAGGGAAGGTGAGGGAGAAAGGAGGAACCGATTACAGGAATCTGCATATACCCTCCTCCCTGGGGGGTGGACAAAAGAAAAGTGGGTGAAGGGAGACATTGCACTGTGTAAGATATGACAAAATAATAATAATTTACAAACTATCAAGGGTTCATGAGGGAGGGTGGATTGGGGAGGGAGGGGGAATTGAGGAGCTGATATCAAGGGCTCAAGCAGAAAGCAAATGACTTGTGAATGATGATGGCAACAAATGTACAAATGTGCTTGAAACACTGGATGGATGCATAAACTGTGATGTTTTATGAGCCCCCAATAAAATGATTAAAAGAGGAAAGAAAAGAAAACTGGGAAATTCTATGTTTTCCCAACTCATAGTAACTGGATGTGAATGAATAGAACAGCCCTGTACAGACTTTACAGAGGGACCCGCCCACCCACCCAGTAGTTTTATTGAGCTATAATTTACATATCATACACTTCCACCGTTTGGTTGTACTAAAAAAAGAATTCAATATACATCCCTGCAATCAGTTCTAGAGTATCCTCCCCATTCCTATATTCATCAATTTGTTCCTCATGTCCCTCTAAGTCCACCCCCACCTCCCCTGATAAGCCATTATACCAGTTACTGTCTCTATACATCCACCCATCTGTGCTTCAGAAACTGGGAAACATAAAAAGAGAAAAATCAAAAAGTAAATATGTAGAAAGAGAGAGAGTGCTGGAGGGAAAGACAGGCAAAAGACTACAGCGACATTAAAGTACACCAGACGGGGCGAGGAGGAGGAAAATCTGCCGAGAAAAATCAAGCTATAATTAGAATTAGAAGAAATCCAAAATGGGTGAAGGGAGATCAAATGACCAGGTATCCTATTATCCCCAAGTTCTATCCGCCATTATCAAATGTACAGTAGTTTCTATCTGAGGCAAGATGATTTTTGTTCCTCAACTGTGGTCGAGGGGACGCACCAGAGGCTTAATCTGCGTAGGAACCCAGATGATACATCAGATTGCCAGATCTTTCCCCATGCAGCTGCTGTGTGGGTTGAAAGTGCCAGTCTCTGCATGAGCAGTTAAGTGCTTTACCTTTGCATCACCAGGGCTCTTTGGGGATCGTATAAGCAGTGTTGTTATTAAAATGAAACATTTTAAGAAAAAAATAATAAAACCTAGATATTTGTCCTCAATTCTAATTTAAGAGGGAGTATCAATGGACGGGACAGAGAGCAAGAAACTCAAATTACCAAATGTGAGAACTGAAAGACAAACTTTTGCATTTCTTCAAAAGGCAGCTGGCCCCTCGAAATGAAAATTAAACAGAATTTACTGAAGAATTAACATGGAAATAGAAGTAAAATATAATACTATCACAAAAAATAAGAATAGGATTTAAGTATTCATAGTGTTTGAATGTTCATATTTTTGAGGCGAACAGAGTATGATAAAATAAGCATGCATAGTAGAATCCTAAGAGTTATTAGCAAAGTAATGATAAGAGACATAGATAAAATATAATAAAGAAATTATAAAAGAAATATGAAAAAATAAAGCTAAGTAAAAACAGGAAAGAAGGGAAAGAAATCAAAATGGCAAAAATAGAATAATGGCAAAAATATTAATAATCATATTACATGTAAATAGACTAAACAAATCAATTAAAATATATAGCTAGGCAAACAGGGCACATGAAGCAAGTCTTTTTTCTTACAAAAATAAAAATTGGAATAGTTTTATTTATTTTGCGTATATCTAACTTAGTCAAGTTTATAAAATACCTTCTGAAATGTATTAACCAATTTTTAAAAGTTTATTATTAATTGGGAGTTAATACATATATCATATCATTCCATCACTCAATCACATCAAGCAGAATTGTCCAGTTGATACCACCATAAGTTTTCAAACATTCTTTTTCTTCCTGGACTCTTTGGCATGGTCTCTCTTTTACACACACCCCACTGTACTCTCCACCCCCCCTAAACCCCTTATTATACTTACTGTCCCTATAAGGTTCATCAGTCTTGCATTTCATATCCTGAAACACAGAAAAACATATAGTACAACTTCATGAGGGTGACCTCCCATGACATAACACCTCTGAGATACACCCTAATATGAACAGAGTAAAACAAAACAAAACAAAAATAAAGAAAATGTTGAAAACCAGATCAGGTCTAGCATGCCTCAGAGGGGAGCAAGTCTCTCTTAAATAAAGAGAGTTAAAGAAAAAAAGCAAAATTTGAGAATATAGCATCTGTGCTTAGTTGTTAGTAGGAGGTAGGAAGGAAGGAAGAGAATTTGGAAGATTCATGCATTACATTAATATAATTGACACTTATATACCAGTGAACTGAAACAAACCTCAGCAAATGATACATATTTATCCAGTGAATATGACATATTCACACAAAAAACTATAAAATGATATAAACATTTTTTAAATATTGAAAATATATAGAAAAATATCTGACTCCACTGAATTGTATTAGAAATAAAGAAAAATTCAAATATTTGAATCTTGAACAAATCTATACTAAACAGCTAATTGGTTATGAAAAATAACAGGTATTTAGAAAGAATATATCTGCTGAATGATATTGAAAATATGTCTGAATTTGTGATTAAACACCAACCAAAATACAAAGATGAAATCTTAAGAGTTTAAATGCTGTTTTAAAAAACACAAAATACTAATAATTTCAGATGCTTACATATTAGGAAGTGAAAAAAGATTGAACACAACTAAAGAGACGTGAATAAGTAATAAAGGCAATAGCAGAAATCAATAAAATAGGAAGTGAATAAAAGAGAAGAAAACTATTCCTTTTAAAAAATCAATATGATCAGTATAACCTAACAAAACTAATTAAGAAATAAAAGACAGGGAGGAAATATCAATACAGATATAAAAAATTATTAAAGAATCATTATAAACAGTGGTTTGCAAAACTTGGGGAAAATAAGACAAATTTTTTAAAAAACTACCCACCAAATTAACAAATTTAACTTATGCTTTAAATTTTGAAAATAAAATCTCAAAAAAGAAATATGATGTGAAAATTTTCACTATTACATTTTATTGATGAACTTAAGGGAAAGTAAATGATATGACACACGTCCTTTAGAAAGTAAAGCATGACAGATTTGGTCAACAGACTGTTATACAAAAATAGACCATATTTAGATATTAATTTAAAAGTGTCTTAAACATACCAAAGAAAAATTGCTTAGTAACGTTAAGAACACAAACTTTCCTTATAGATGATCCCAAAGGCACGTACCATTTACAAGTTGGACTTAATACAAGCTAAACCTTCTGCTTTGCAAAATACTCCAGTAAGAAAGTGAAAAAGTAAACCATACATTGAAAAAAATATTTTAGCATACATAATTTTACAGAACATGTAGAAAATCTACAGATCAATAACAAAAAGATAAACAACCCAATTTAGAAAATAGACCAAACATTTGAACTTACAAAAGAAGGTACCTAGATTGCTAATGCTCTAGCTGTTAGTGAATCCCTGCTGCATAGTAAGCTGGCCTTCTCCTCCCAGGGTCAGCAGTTGAAACATACCAGCTGCCTTCCAAAAATATTTGCAGTCTCAAAGAAAAAATGGTACAATCTCAGAAATGCACTAAAGCAATTCTGCTCTGGACTACAATTCGCTCTGTCTGGAATTGACCCGATGGCAGTAAATGGGTGAGTCATTGTTGTTAAGTGGCATTGAATTGGCTCTGACCTGTAACAATCCCGTGCACAACACAACAAAACACTGCCAGTGCGCCCCACTCCCACGATTGTTGTGATGTTTGAGCCCGCTGTAGCAGCCGTTGAATCAACCCATCTTACTGAAGATTTCTCTTTTCTACTGATCCTGTTTTTACCAAGAATGATGTCCTTTTCCAGGGACCGGCCTTTCTTGATAACATGGTTTACAAAAATAATTGAGATGACACTATTCTTGCTTCTAACGGACATTCTGGTTATCGTTCTTACAAGACAGGTGTGCCTGTTCTTCAGAAGTCCAGAATATATGTCATATTCTTTGCCCACATTATCATTCAAAAGCTAATAAGAACTTTAAATTAGCCATTAGACAATTTGAAATTAAACCATAATGTGATACAACTTCATATCCACTGCTACTGTGTTTCCCTGAAAGTAAGACATGCCCCCCAAATAAGACTTACTTACACTTTTGCCTCTCGCTGAAATATAAGACATCCCCCCAAAATAAGACCTCCCCAAAAATAAGGCCCCCCAAAGCTACCGTAACTCTCGACTTTGGACGGCAGCGGCGGGTGCCACAGTGCAGCTCACTGTTGTCCACAGTGCAGCCGGAGCAGACAGGAAGTGCGAGGTCTCTTAATAAAACAATAAACAATAAATGTGCACCGTATTCTTCTTCATGGAAAAATAAGACATCCCCTGAAAATAAGACCTAGTGCATCTTTGGGAGCAAAAATTAATATTAGACACTGTCTTATTTTCAGGGAAACAGGGTACAAGTAATATTAGGAATGCCCACAACCTCAAACATTGTTCAGAATATAGAGCAAGTAGAGTCTCAAACGTTACAAATGTAAAACTGGTTGGTAGTTTCTTCAAAAGTTAAATGTATGTACTATATCATTTGCAGCATATATCCATGTTACCAAAACTAGAAACCACCTCAAATGTTTATCAGCAGAAGTATGGATAAAAATGATTGTTGTATATCCATACAAGAAATATATTAATACGATAAATGAGTATCAACTCTATCATAGTGATCAAATGTAAATAGACATTTAAGAGTATGTACCATGTTATATTATTACATTGTGTCATATTCATTTTAAATTCAGGAACATGCAAAACTAATATATAACTGTAAAATATTTATATAATAAAAATGGTGGTTTCCTCTGTGGAAAAAGGAAATTTTCTGGGGTCATGGCTGTGCTTTATCTTGATCAGGATATTTGCTGCACAAGTTATATGCATGTCTAACTCTATATAATAGAGTCTTAAAATTAATCTTGCACACGGATTTTAGGTGTATGTTCTTTTTTTTTTTTCCCAATCCAAATGGGCAAAAAAGTCTTACTGAAAGTAGCCTCTTTAATTGATCCTACTCAACTCTACACAGCCCTCGTGGCAATGGGCCAGGTCAGTAGTTCCACACCAGCTGTATCTCAGGAGAGAAACAGAGCTTGGTACCCAGAGGGAGAGTTCTAGTACATCCTATAAGGTGATTCAGAATTGACTTGGTTGGTTGTGAGTTTGGTTTTGAACTCTAAATGGCAGCTTAATTATTTTGGTTGCTATTTAAATTCCCAGCTATACTGAAACTTAGTATCTACCTTTGTGTAGTTTATACTTGCATATCTGCTTTCTCTTGTTGCTATTGTTCTGTTGTTTCCACTCATAGCAATTCTTCCAACAACACAATGAAATGCTGCCCCATCTGTTAGAATGGGAATAAAAGGAAAGCGGACCCAGAGCAGGTTTTAATGAACAGGTTAAATATCAATTAAGGACCTGCCAAGGCACTTAGAATGGAATGAAAGTAAAGGGGGAGGGAGAGGGGAGCTGGGGAGACAGAGTTCAGAGAGAATAGCCAAAAGTAAGAAAGGGAGAGTTAGAGAGAGGAAGGGACCGAGGGATGGACATGCGGCCACACCAGCAGGTGAAGAAAGTCAGAGAGAGAGCGCAAACAACTGAATCCCGTGTTAGTAAACTTTTGGGACAAGAATAAACGATCATGTCTAAAAGGAGCTCGGGGTTGGCTGTAGAACCAGCAGAATGGTGAAGGGAGTGGGGAAGGTTTCTGTGACATGTTTTGTGTTAGTCTGGGTACTTTAGAGAAACAAATCCACAGAAACTCATGTATAAGAGAGAGTTTTATATAAAGGTTAAGTGCACATCAAGAAAACATCCCAACCCAGTGCTGCCCAGGCCCACAAGTCCAACATTAACCCATATGCCCAACACCAATCCATAAAGTCCTCCTCCATCTCACAAAACACACCCAATGATGCCGACTGCAGGAGGAAAGCCGAGTCAGTGAATGTGTAAGCATCTCAGTGCTGGCAGGGGTCTCCACACAAGTGCTCCAGCACCCAGGGCTGCATCGGGGTAGGTCCATGCGGCTTCTCCTCAGGGATGTCTTGCAGGAAGTGAGCTTTGCCAGCTAAAGCAGGGAACTACTAAGGCAGCTGCTCTCAGGTCCGACCATCACAAAGCAAGAGACCCGAGAACTAGAAAGGTGAGGCTCACTGAGCCATTTATCTCTCCGCCCTTCTATTAACCCCACATGTGTTTATCGGCTAGGTTGGCCCAATAAACTAGCTATTTCATGTTTTGAGAAAAGCAGATGTCACCTTAGGCTAGGTGCAGATGGAGAAGGGGTTAGAGATGCTGGCTATGGCTGAGAACCCTCGTGTTCCTGCTGGACCCTCTGCATCCTGTGCCATCCTCGCTACCTGCGTTATGTCTGAGACCATTGCTACAACCACAGGTGAATCTGATTCCTTAAGGGTCTTCGCTTTTACTGAAATGACATCATTGGCATACATGATTTTATACCACCACTTTCTGACCAAAAATGCGTATGTCTGTATCTTTGTCAGAAGTGAAATAGCTTTAGATATTCATAATACTCTCCAAAATAGACTTTTCTAAACGAATCAATAATGAAGTCTTACAATTGCAGATTGTGCATTTCATCAGTCTTTGCTCAGCATCAAAGTGACATCGTAACAAAGGGCTTGCTGTTGGGAGGTGTTGATAGCAGCTCACAGTGAATCCATGTGACAAACTAGAACTGCCCCCGTGCAATTTCATTTCTTTCTTTATTTGACAGTAATTTATGGGTGCAAATTACCGGGTTTTCTCCTTCAGAACCACCAAGTAGACTCAAAGACAAATTTTTGGTTAGCAGCTGAGCACTAAATCATTGTACCAGATAAAGGGAATATCGAGGGTGATTATCGCCCAAAGTGACAGAAATCTAGATAGGAGGACACATGAGAATAACTCAGAATTAGAAAATTCTGCTTTTAATAAAGCACTGGTCGTGTAGTGATTGGTTACTCACTGGGCTGAGAACCACAAGGTCTGCATTTCAAAACCACTAGCAACTCTAGGGGAGAAAGACTGGGCTGTCTACTCCTGTGTTTGTTTTTTATAATGTAAGGGTCACCATTCTCATGAAAAAAACTTTCCACACTCCTTGTTCTAATTTCAGGGAGCAACTTGCTGTTTCCTTTAGAAATATTCAAACAGCTTACTAGCACTTTAGCACTAGGTATCAAAGAAATCCTGCCAGTTTCCAGATGACACTTGAGCAAAGATCATAATTCCATAAAAATGTTTTACTGCACAGAAGCAACTCATCCTAGGTGATGCTAATTCATAAAATTCAATATGATTCTAAATTGTAATTTGGAATACTTTTAATTTAATTATTATATTCAACACAGCATGAATGATCCTATTTACACATATGCTCAAACTTTACATAATCCACTCCAGGAAAAAATAGAATTTGAAAAAGGAATAGTGGATCAGTTTGTTTGAACATAAAATTGAATAATACCCTTATATTTTAAAGGCTCTTTTGCTCTAAGGATACCCTGCTTTTCTCAATAATATAAGTGCAATTTTCTGTATAAATCCTCTTTCTAGAGATGTTTGTACTTTATGCCTAGAATAGTACAAGCATAAAATTTTAATATAGAAAAATAAAATCAGGGGAAAAGAAGACTTATATTAGATTGAAGACCAAAGATTTGATTTGGGTCATGTGCTCTCCTAATAGGCTCTTAATATGAGTTTAGCACTGTAGATCCTTTGATAATTTCATTTTGATTGTCTTGGCCCCTCCCAATGTATAGAGGAGCCTTGGTGACAGTGTGCTCCTCAGCAGAAACCCTCAGGAGCAGTCCTTCCCAATGCTATGGAGTCACTATAGGTCAGAATTGATCTGATGTCATTGAGTTTGTGTTTAAGGTTTTTGAGCCAATGTATAGAAGCCCTGGTGGTGCAGTGGTTAAGTGCTCAGAGGCTAATTGAAAGTCAGCAGTTTTAAACCAGCAGCCACTATTTTGGCAGAAGATGTGGCAGTCAGCTTCCAAAATATATATACATATAATTTGGAAACCTTATGGGGCAAGTCTGCTCTGGCCAATGTACTCAAGGGCATTTACCACCAGTAAGGCAGAGGAGACTTGCATGTTTGACCTAGTCTCAATGGAGCTACCAGACTAAGAGTGACAAGGAAGAAAGCCCTGACTATCTACTTCTGAAAATCATGAGGTTGCATCACTTATGGAAGCTGACAACGAGAAACCTTCAATCAATCAGAAAATAAAGCAATGATGTTCTTTAATGCTAGAAGCATCCTAATTATTTTATCCCTTTCCACTTACTTTCTTGAATCTAAGTGAAACACTTTCTTCTTCAGGATATTCAGAATCATTCTTCTTCTTCCCTGTTGAAACTTGGCTTCAAAATACATTTTTAATGCACTAAAGAACATCAAAAAGGAAAAAGAAAAGACAACCTACAGAATGGAAGAGAGCATTTGGGAACTATAAATCTAATATGGATTTAATATCCAGAATATTTTTTTAAATCTTTTATATCTTAACAAGAAGGCAAACAACACCAATTTTAAATGGGCAAAAAAGAAACAACCAGACACTTCTTCAAAGAAGAAATACAAATGGCAAATAAGCACATAAAAATATGCCGATTTGTATTCATAAAGAGAATACAAATCAAAACAACTTCATATTGAGATTCTATTTCATATCCCCTAGAATAACCATTATCAGAAAAGTGGAAAATAACAAGTGTTGGAGAGGATGTACAGATTTTCAAGCTCACATCTATTACTGATAGGAATGTCAAGTGGTAAGTCCCTGTGGAAGACGATTTGGTGTCTCCATAAAAAACTGAATATTGGTACAGTGTTGCTTGGTTTTGCTCTGTCTTGTTTTTGTGCATGTTGTTGTCTCTGCAGGTCTGTCTGGATAGGACAGGCTGGATGAACAATCTGGAGGAGAAA
>NW_022111321.1:6253828-6278504 GCF_000313985.2 Echinops telfairi | reverse complement strand
CTTTACACAATTGATGTATGTGTGAATTGTGATGAGAGTTGTATGAGCCCCTAATAAAATGATTAAAAAAAAAAAAAGCTGAACATTGAATCACTGTTGCTGTGTCCTTCGGTGACATTGAGTAGGTTCCACCTGATAACAACAGAACAAATGCTGTCCGTTCTGTCCCATCCCTACACCCACTGCCATGTTTGAGTGGACTGTATTGTCATCCCCCTGAGGTAATCATGTAAGTGAATCTGTATAAATGGAATCAAATTTTATGCTTTCATTTTTCTCTCTTTTCTTTAATTTTATTGTTTCTCAGATTCATCCTTGTTGTTCTATGCACAAAAAACTCATGGTTTGCTGAAAGATAGTCCATTATTTGACTATAATCCAATTTGTTTATCTATCTGGGCATTTGAGTGGTTCATATCAGTTAATTTCTGAATGTCAAAGCAACTTTGAAACCTGGAATAAAGGCCATTGACATAATGTTTTCTGTTTTTAAATAATAACACGATTCAGTTTATTAATGTTTTTATTAATAATATTTGTCAGTGTTATATTTATCTTACTTTTGAACTTTAGCCTTAAGTTTAAACTGTAAGGAGCAGTTTGTTATAACTTATTCTGACAATTACTGATATACATTGGGAGTACTCAGTCTCCTTATATGCAATGATTGATATATTAAAATTGAAATCTACTGCTCATGTTTATTTTCTTTTAATCCCACCATTCTGTGTTCTTTCATAATCTTCTCTCTTGTCTTTTATTAATTATCAAAGTTTTGAATTACTCAGTTTTGCTTTAAAATATCTATTAACAATGGTTAGTAATTACATTGAATTCAAAGCATCCAGGAGGTTACTGGTTATGAACTCCCACTGTCATTAGAATGGAGCCAGTTTCTTCGCGTGGTTCACTGGGACATGTATCGCACCTAGATGAGCTTCGAGCACATAATCAGTATACAACAAGATGGAAGTCTTCAAAGTCCTAAGTGAAAGGGATGGTGTGATTTTAACTATATGTAAACTTGATGAAACGAGTGTGTGTGTAGAGAGAAATGGTAATGTGTAACATTTGTACTACCCTCCATTCACCCATAAAATAAGATGAGCCCTGGCCCTGGGAATGGGGAAATATACAGTGTCATCCTCTCAGGTAAGACCATTTACCATAAGAATCAAAGCATGTCTACTTTAGAAAAGAGACTACAGATTATCTGCCTAGTTTTTTCAAATATTAAAGAAAGGTTTGATAACTTCACATCATCTTTCTCTACACCTCTTATTGTAGTCCATTGTGGCTCAGGCACCACTTTCATTTTAAACCAGTAGCATACAAGGAACTAAAACCACAAGAGGAGACCAGGCTTGATTTGAAAGTCCATCATCGTATAGACCAGCAGTTCTCAACCTGTGGGTCGCGACCCCTTTGGTGGTCAAACGACCCTTTCACAGGGGTTGCCCAATTCATAACAGTAGCAAAATTACAGTCATGAAGTAGCAACAAAAATAATTTTATGGTTGGGGGGGTCACCACAACATGAGGAACTGTGTTACAGGGTCTCAGCATTCGGAAGGTTGAAAACCACAGGGCTCTAACATAGCAATAACGGTGAAGAGGGCATAGAACAGAACAAGACAGTGCCTTGTTCTTGTATACAGGATCGCTTTGGGCCCATTTAATGGCACCTAACGACAAAAGAAGTGAAACTTTAAGTACTGGAGTGCTGAAACCTAGAGTACTGGAAGCACTTACTAATGGAAATCAATTACAATTCAGTGTGGAAAAAAAATCCTTACAACCAGAATGAGACATATCACATTAAACAGAGAAAAGACTGAAATTATCAGAATCTCATTTTACTTGAATCCACAGTCAACACATCTGAAAGCAATGACTAAGTCACACCAGACTTCCCCAAAACAGTAAAAATTAACCCAATGACTGGGAAATATTTTTGTCAATGAAGTATCTGACAAATGGACAAATCCCTAAAATCTGTAGAAAACGTTAAAACCTCAACAAGAAAAAGATGAATAACCCAATCAAAAATGGGTGTGGGATGTGAAAAACCTTTCACCTAGAAGGCATTCAGGCAGTCAACAAACATATGAAGAAATGCTTGAAATCATTAACCATTAAGAGAGACACAAATCAAAACAATCATGGCAGACCATCTTACTCCAGTATTGATAGCAAAGTTCAAAATAACCTAAAATTAAAAATACTGGAGAGGGCGCAATCGGTGAGGAAATCAGTATGGAGCTTTCAAATAGTAATAGAAATCCCATATGACCCAACAATCCCTTGACTTGGTTTACACCATAAGGAAGAGCTGCCACATGAACAGATATGCACACCAATGTTCCTCATGGCCCTTTTCACAATAAAAAGAAGATGAAAACAACTCAAATGCCCATCAGGGGAAGGATGGATAAATAAACATTGAGACATACACACAATGATGCATACAGTTTTTTCAGCACATTTTTAATGCAGTAAATTACGTACCTCGCCTGATAACCGGGTCGGCTGATACTCGAGTATATATGGTACTTTGGTACATATACACTATGCGACATTAAAAATTAAAGAGTCTATGAAATACCTCATGGCATGGATGAACCTGAAGGACATTATTTGAGTGAAATTTGTCAAAAAGAAAAGGATAAATATTGTTAGGGACTATTATTATAATTATCATTAATCAAGAAAAGGTTCTCACACTAAAAGAAATACACTTGATGTTTACCAAGAATAGGAGAGTAATAGAGGGAAAGGGAAGGCGCAGGCTAGAGTAGAGACAGGTGTTTGGATTAAGGGGAAAACAATGTCCAGCAAAAGGGAAATGGGGGCAAATGAAGGAAACAAAGCAAGACAACGGGAGGTCTGCTAAGTTGTTGAGTGCATAGCGGATGATCTGCTCTGTAAACCTCCACCCAATTCACAATCAAAAGTTCTTTTTTAAGATTGTTATTATTCATCTTAAAAACAAGGAGGAAATTTAATAGTATAGTGCATTGGACACATCTGCTATATACAAAGGAAAGATGTCATTCTGAGAATTAAGGTGTGCACCTGGCCCAAGCCATGATAATTTTCATTGCCTTACATGCATGTAAATGCTAGACAAAGCAAAAGGCAGACCAAAGTAGAAGTGATGCATTTGAATTATGGTGCTGGTGAAGATAAGAAAAGGACCATTAGCTGCCAGACGACAAGTCTGACTTGGAGAAAGCACAGCTGGAATGTCCCTTCAAAAGGACGATGACAAACTCAGTTTCTCATGTCCAACATGGGAGCAGCTGGACTTGCCATGTCCAACAAGGACCAGACCCTGGAAAAGGACAACCTACTAGGTAAAGTAGAGGAGCAGGGAAAATGAAGAAGCCCAGTAATAAGGTGGATTGACCTAGTGACCACCATAAGGGGACTTAACCATAACAATCACTATGAACATGGTGCAGGACGGGGCCATGTTACCTTCTGTTGTACTTAAGTCACTTTGAGTCAACATGGACTCAATGGCACTTAGCAACAACAGCACTTGGTAATAGTTGCTAAGATTGGCTCAGTTACAAAATGAAATGAAAGGTTGGCCATTCGAACCCACCAAACATTCAACTGGAGAAAAGCACTGTTGCTCTGTTCCTATAATTATTTCAGTATAAGAAATCCAAGAGTACAGTACTACACTGTCACATGGCATCACTATGAGTGGGAATTGACTGAACTACATGCAACAAGTAACACATATGCTGTGAATATATTCATAGTATATATATGTATGTATGTTTGTGTTTGTGTTTGTATACACATACCTATGTTTTGGGCAAAAGTATGTTATTAGAGACATGTTCCAAATAATCAGATGAAATTGTTCTAGGAGAAAAAGTTTGTTCCTTATTTGATTTATGAATGCACATTTTTTTCATAGAAGTCACTATCAAAATAAGCTACTATTACGGAAATTATTTGTAGAGAGAAATAGCTTTCAGATAGAACAAAAAATGCACTGGAAATAAAAACATTCATTAATAGACTGAATCCAAGCAATATTTTATTTTCTGAAAGAAAATAGCTTATTTAGAAAATCCTTACCAGCAGGGTCCCAGTCAGCTGATAAAAGATGGTATTGGAAATAAAAACTAATTTTTAAAACTTACTTCAAAATTGAATGCAAAAAATAAATAAATACATTAAAACACAGGTTTTCCCAAAACCTGACTTCTTGAGAACACAATAAGATTAGTTTACTTAAGGAAGAAAGAAAATCACTTTTATTTTTTTGTGGCAGTTACATAATCTGTCAACTTGAAGGTATTAAGAGTGAAGGGGAGGAGTTTACACTGTCCATCAGGTTGCAGTTTGATGATCACATTTGGAGGCATGACAAAGATAAATAGCTCAATGGAGGCCGGACCCACTGTCTCTATTCTTTCCCTTTCCTGCTATTGAGACACTCAGAGAGCTGGTGTAACCACGTGGAGACCCACACCAGCGTTGGGATGCTTCCACTGCCACTGGATCCATAAGACTTTCTATCAACCGGCCTGGGATCTTCCTGTATTTAGCATCATTGCTGTGCTGTGTGAGTCTAAAGAGGAATTTGTGGACTAGTATCACATATATGGGATAATATCAGACTTATGGACTTGATCTGGGCTGGGCTGGGATATTTTCTCAATACACAATTGCTCTTTGATATAAACCTCTTTCTAATATATATATATATGAATGTCCTTGGATTTGTTTCTCTAGTCAACCCAGACTAACACATTTGTTTATAGCCACTGGTTTTGAATTCACCTTTCCCACCCATCTTCCAATCCACCTTTCCCATCCCAACAAAAACAATGCCAGTTTGGGGAATTTTCAGTGATAATAATAATTGAAGATATTACTCACAATTGCCTATCATTTTTCTGACACATCATTTCATCAGCAGAATCAAAGTATGATAACTATCTCTATACCTTTGTAGCCAGCAAAGACATCGCTAGCTATCATACTCTCTTACCTCACTGCTTAGGTGTCAAACCTAGTCTTACTTTGTATTCAACACTCCCACCTCAACTCCCACCTCTATCCCCACCACCCACCCTGGTTTCTTACATGGACTCATAGAAAGCAATTTTACTATCTCAATCACCTGTCATTAAACTAAAGAAAAGCTTTAAAATTTTTACCAAAGAAAATTTCTGTAACAGCAGACCTTGGTTGAAGCAAACATGGAAGATTACGAGGGACTTGGTGAGTGCTCTCTTCACCACGCCCCTCTGTCATCACTTCTGCAGACACTCATCTTGGCCTTTGCTCGTAACCATAGCAACGGTTGGGAGGCTGGTGCAGGACTGGGTAGTGGTTTATTCTGTTGTTCATAGGGTCTCTGTGAGTGGAAACTCACTCAGTGGCACCTAACAATGGTAACAATAACGACATCTGTCTTCTCCAGTGATACAAGAAGAAGGAAATCAAAGCCCAGGGTGACATGCCCAAGGAATTCTGATGAATTTTATAGTTTCTACAGAATTGGAAGACTCCTTCTCAAGATGCCTTCTGGCTATTCACTAGATAGTCCATAATGGTAAAGTATAATTACTGTATGTAATAGCCAACCACAAAGGAGGTATGAGGTAAACTACCTGCTACAGTACAGCCAACAGGATTATCTGGTAGTCCTTTGTATCAACAGCTGATATTCTCTTATAGAGTCCATGTGTCACAGCAAGATCAAGAGGAACCGGGAACTGGAATAAATTGCAAATATGTGATGGAGTCAAAATGTAAATAACCCCCATTCTTACCCAGCCTAAAGTACAGTGATGGAAAAATATGTGCTATATGTTAAGATAGCATATGACATATATGGGGGGGGGGGGCGCGGAGACTGTAAACCTGGGTAACATCCAGGGATTTTCTGAACAAATTACCTTTGAGCTGAAATTTTTAATTTAGCATGTTGAAATAAAGCCTTTGTTTATTGTCTGTCTCCAATCAGTAGTACAGTAAAGGCAGAATTCTTATTGATTTGGATTCACTGCTTGTATCCCTAATTCTTAGATAAAGCCTGCCACAGAACAAAAACTCAATAAATATTTGGTAAATAAAAATTTGCTAAGGGGAAGGGACCAGAAGAGCATTCTCGGAAAAGACAACATTTGTGACAATCCTGAAATAGCAAAAGTTTGACAGACATAATGTCCTGAACCTAAGTCATACAGAGAAAGGGATAGAAGTACTCAAGATGAGGCAGGGGCATTACCAAGAGACCTCGTCTAAGGCTTATTAGGTCTGGTGTGAAGAATGAGAGTCTAAGGGAATGAGGAGTCCTTAGCCAACAGCCAGCTGCCTTGTGTTGAATCACGGAAACTTCCTGGGAATGGGAACAGAGCTGTTGCCCAGGGTGGGGGTGGGGAGTGTTTCTTCCTTCCTTCCTTCCATCCTTCCTTCCTTCCTTCCTTTCTTCCTTTCTTCCTTCCTTTCGTTCTTTTTTAATCGTTTTATTGGGAGCTTGTACAACTCTTATCACAATCCATCCATCCATCCATTGTGTCCAGCACCTTTGTACATTTGTTGCCAACATCATTCTCAAAACATTTTCTTTCTACTTGAGCCCTTGGATTTGGCTCCTCATTTTTTCCCTCCTCCTCCCTCCCCCAGAAATCCCCAAAGGCTTTTCCATGGCTGTTCTGGGAAGTGGAGCACCAGGGTTTTTGTTTTGTTTTTCTTGAGATGCATCTAGGTGTCTGGATCCTCCAAACTTTCAGTAAGCAACCAAACACAGTAACTATTTGTACCACTTAGAGGACAGTCATTAAAGGCCTTAAATGCAACATAAAATGGCCAGATTGATGTGTGTTTTGCTGATGTTGATTGTTTATATATACTATTTATAGATAGATATTTGTTTTAGCTTTGCTCTGATGCCTGGAGTCAGCAAACTTTTTCTAAGATGTGAGACAGAATAGATGTTTGTGGCTTTGTAGCTGCTCAACTCTGCCAGCATAATACAATAAAGCAGCAGACAATTCAGAAACTAAGGGACATGGGCTGTGTTTCAATAAAACTTTATTCGTGGGCATTGACATTTGAATTTCATGTGATTTTTAAAGATCAAAAAGTATTCTTTTCCATTTTTTCCCAACCATTTAAAAAAATGTTAATTCATTTTTACTCCCATGTCAGATATACACAGGTTGTGAGCCAGGTTTATGCCCTAGGCGAGTGGTTCTCAACCTGTGGGTCGTGACCCCTCGGGGCCCGAACGACCCTTTTACAGGTGTCATCTAAGACCATCAGAAAACACATATTTCTGGTGGTCTTAGGAACCCAGACACCACTCCTCTATCCATCTTCAGGCAGGTCTCCCCCATGCAGATATGCCCACATATGAGTACCCAGAGTGAAGACTGTTACTCATGCTACACCATGCTTCAAGACAAAATTTCATTTATTTGTAATTAGAAATATTTCACCATATATAATTACATATTGTTTTTGTGAGGAATCACTATGCTTTAATGATGTTCAATTTGTAACAATGAAAATACATCCTGCACATCAGATGCTTACATTACGATTCACAGCAGTAGCAAAATTACAGCTATGAAGTAGCAATGAAAATAATTTTCTGGTCGGGGGTCACCACCATATGAGGAACTGTATGGAAGGGTCGCAGCATTAGGAAGGTGGCAAACCACTGCCCTAGGCTTTAGTTGGTCAAGCCCTGCTCCGAAGAACAGATTGTAAGTGAGTAAGTGATGGATCAGGGACAGTGGTTTGTCACAGAAGTAGCCCAGGTAATTAATGAGGGTGACCTGAACTAATGTTTCACATATTTTAGATAAAATAGGTCCGAGTCAGCTATTCACTTTAAATGGACCATATTCTGTGGTATTTCTGAGATATGTGTGTTTTACACTTAGGAAGAAGAAAAATTCCCTTAGGAAATGAAATTACTTTTTTCCCCCCCAGAGTTTTGTTTCTTTGGATGCCAATGAGCTTACAATTAGGGGCTTGTCTCTCCTCACAAAAGAGCCCTGGTGGCATCGTGGTTACGCACTGCACTGCTAAGGGTAGCGTCCTGGTAAGCAATCACCAGCTGCTCGGCAGAGACAGGGCTTTCTACTTTCGTAAGGAGTTGCTGTCTCAGAAACCCACATGGGCAGTTCTACCCTGTCCTGTAGGGTTGCTGTGAGTCAGCAGAGAATCAACGGCAGTGAGTTTGATATTGATTTTTTTTTTCCTTACAAAGCATATAGGTAAGGGGATGGAGAAGAGTACGTGTTTGGGGAGTCTCACAGGGGAGATGATATTTGAACTGAGTGTTGAAGGTTCCATATGGGCTCCACTCTGCGATCATAGAAACGGCTATAGTAAATAGAGAGACATAGAACATATGGGGGGATTTTAAAATCACCCTGAAAAGGGAAAAAAACCTATAAACGTGTGAGATTTGAAATGTAAAATTGAACTTTATTATAGAGCACTTTGTTTTCAGAGCAGGCTAAGGAGTTTATATAGTTTTGTTAGTTTTAGTTGAATTTAAAGTATGAAAAATATACTAAATACTAATAGGGAAAGAAAAAGCCTCCCTTCCCTAAATATCTGCTCGGGTGAGCTAAAAATTCATAAAACTCATGGCCTGCCTGAAGGCAATAATAAAACAGAACAAAAATACCAGTAAGACCTCATTATAGCCACTCTAGCAGTTAGAACCTTATTTCATGGAACGAAAATGCAGCATTAAAGCCTCACCAGGACCATTTAGAATGCTGCTCTTTTTAATTCCATTTAATGCTTTTCTAACTATTTCAAAAATTGAACTTGCTGATCAATTCATGATACCAATTGTCATAATTTATAATATCAACACATTGGTTCTACATAAAACATTCCACACCCCAAATCCTTATAAATATTCTATGACTAAAATATATAAATTGCCTAAAACAAATGGGAACTCTGTCTTCTAGCTATTGCATATTTTTCTGGGCATCTTGGTGTGTTTAAAATAGTCTAGGGACACTTTGAATCAGTATGCCGAAGATTTGTCTTAATAACATTTGTCATAAAGTATCATGTGCAGATCTATTTTTCTCATTTGTTTTCTATCTGCATGACTGAGGGCACCAATGACAGTCTTCCATGATAGAATATTAACAGTTCTTATAGACTTTTCTCACATATAATGTATTACAACATTCTAGTTTTATTGCTATATATGATTCGAAATGTTTCTCCTACCCATAGTCTCCATTACCTCTGGTGTAGTTAAATCCTCATCATTTCTCCAATAAGAAATGCAATGCCTGCTCACTTGTGTATTTCCCCATTCACTCCTGCTACCCTCCAAGAATCCCCACAGGAATAATATTTCTACAATTCAAATTATACCATGGCAGCCCTTTGCTTGAAAGTCTTTAGCAATTCTGACTTGTTTGAAGAATAAAATTAGCTTCTTTAATTAAAAAAATAAAATAAAACAGGACTAAAGTAGATGTTTTAACAAGATTGACTCGTTCCTTGATCCTTGAAGAATTTATACATGAATGAAAGGGGACAAAGGAAAACAAATAAAAAGGTTAAGAAAATATTCATGTTGATAAATTCGATGGGAAAATAAAACTGGGTGCTACTAAGAGAACCACAGGGTACAAAAGGGTGGCTCTTTTAGGTTATATGATTGAAAACTGTGTCTGAGGAGGTGGCATTTAAAATGAACTCTGAAGGATAATACAGTATCGGCCATGCACACTATGGAGAATGGGGATTCCTAAAAGAGGCTTCAGTGAGTCCAAAGTTCATATAGCATGCATCACAAAAAGGGCCTGTGTGCTGAAGCACAGAGAATAACAGGGTGAGTGGTAGCACACAAGGTGGGAGAAGGAGCAGGGGCCATAATATGCAGACTTTGAGAACAATCAAAGATGTTTGGCTCTTATTCATATACAACGTGAAGCTGATTAGTAACTTTATATTGAGTATATTTTTAAAAGTCATTGTGGCGGCTAAAAGAGGAAGGGATTAGAAATGCAGGAAAAGAAACTGCAGGGCATTTAGGAGGCTACTGTGTCCACATGGACTGGGATGCGAAGGGCTTCGCTGCAGAGGACAAGATGCAGGTAGATTTGGCAGAGCCTTTGGAGATAGTCAACAGGACTACACAAAGTTGGACGTGGAGCACCAGAAAGAAAAAAGAAAAGAATCTGAGACTCTATCCTACATGTTGATTCATCACATTGAAAGATGCTGATGCCATTTACAGATGGAGGAGGAAGATTACGGAAAGCAAAGGTCTTATGTTGCCTGTTGGGAGACAAGATTTTGAACATCTCAAGTCTGTCTATTAGATAGCTAGGTGGATATTTTTAAGTAGGCACTTAAATACACAGATCTGGTATATTAGGAGTCCCTGGGTGGCACAAATGGTTAAGAGCTTAGCCACTAGGCAAAAGGTTAGCAGTTTGAGCCCACTCAGAGACACCTCAGAAAAAATAGTCCAGTGACTACTTTAAAGAACTCACAGCCTTAGAAATCCTATGGAGAGCAGTTCCACTGTGATACACGAAGGGTAACCATTAATCAGGATTCCTTGAGAACAACTAATTGGTTTTGGGGGCGGGGGGTGGTCATAGAGTTAAGTCTTAGATGGAGATACATGGGACCCTGTGTTGTTCAGAAATTTTAATCCATAGGATAGAATTCCTTTAAAAAAAGAACATGAGTTCCAGTCTAGATGATGGTGAGGTTTACAGGAAAAGAGGAAATCCTTTGTCACACTGTTAAACACGGAACTGGCCCAGGACTCAAAGGAGCTGAAAGAGAAGTCCCACAGGGTCCTAAGGAGCTGGAGTCAGCTGGTACTCATGCCGAAGGGTGCGCTAGCAGACACGCACCAATGTTGCTGTGGCTGCCGATTCGCTTCCGTCTGCCAACCCTGTCAGAATGGCTCTAGTGACAGGCGCTAACCCAGAACTCTGCAGGAAAGGGAACTGTGGGAAATACGGTTCCCGCTGAGCTTAAGGGACACAATGCTGATCTACTTCAGGATCTCTCCATTTTTATTATTCAATGGAAAGACACTAATTTTAAAATACTTGTATACTTACCTCCTAGCTTCTTTTCCAGAAAAAAAAGAGCAGAAATTCTCTTAGGGATCTTGAATGCTACATGTTCTACAAGATGTCTGTAATAACATGGAGGGCAAGTAGACCTAGAAAACCCCCAGCACATCATACTATTTCTATTTTGTACTCATGGAAACAGCTCTAGATGGGTTAATTATGGTTACGCAATCCTTCATAGAGCAAAACCCAAGACCATGCCTCCATTCTACAAGTCCAGTTTTTTTAGATGAACTTCATGTATTTGTCACTAATACACTACCTTTAAAAACAATGCTGTAATTGTCTATTGTTGTTGTACTAATCACTGCTGTCATTTTTCTTTTCCTCTCATTGGGGAAAAGAGGCAGTTGAATTGTTAGACGGTCTCTCCAATCCCTGAAAGTCTGCTTTAAATTCCTTTATGCGACTCTTCTTCCAGGCTTCATATTGTTTGTGTTCAATTTCTACAACGACTGTCCTTTCTCAGCTAAATTGACACATATCTTTCTGCATTGAGGTCCATGTTGAGAATGAATCAGGGTCAACCAAGCAGCATGCTTTCTTGTTAATCTATGGAGTGCCTGTTTCCAGATTTGGAATGGAGTTCAGCATTGCATTCCTTTACACATAAAATTACATTGGAAAGGGAAGCACATTTAATTAAATGTGATCTAAAGTCATTCTTCTGTATAAGCTGCTTCGGCACCGGCAGTGCTCGCTGCTGTATAAACTGCATCATCATCCTTGTGCGGTGTAATCTTGACAAAGGTACTACCTGGGCTTGGCAATTAGGGCAGGGAGACATGAATGCCTTGGCAAATAAGCTGACATCGGGGAGGGAAAATAAATTCTGGTTCCCAAAATAAAATATAATCAATATGCCATTGCTACAACGACATGAGAAAATTCTTATTAATGTATCCTATTTTGTTACCAAATCTATTCTCGCTTTGCCTACCAACATTTAAAAATGAGTTGATGTTGTGCTGTGAATGTGAAGGTGAAATGCGTAGATTACGAGCTGCACAGCTGTTGACGGGTTTGGTTTATAGCTCTGGGACGTCCCATTCTGCAGACATTCTGTTCCCGTTCATTTTAACAGTAATTAGAAGTACCCCCATAACGAGGAGCTGGCTGTTGGAAACAACTTCATTAGTTTGGGTAATTTTATTGGTTTCCTTTAGGGTGAAGAACCAGCACTAATAGTTGTAATTTAATAGGAACATTCCTGAAGCAGGGAAGATTCCACAGCATCTGAAGTGAGGCATTAGACAGAAGTTTCCTTTCCTTATATTTCCTTATAATGAAATATAAGACAACTGTGGCTACCTAAATCGAAGTCACATGTGAAGGGATATAAATTGGAATGAACAAGCCATTTTGGTCAAATGTTTAAATAGTGCTTATAATAAAAAGTCAGGTACCCCAACTGGAGAAAACATACACACACATGCAAAATGGACACAAAATTCAAGTATCAGACATTTTCATATTAAAAATGACATAATGTCAACAAAGTTGGCCTTTTAAAAATCTGCCAGCCTATAGCAAAGAGGTTAATTTACTTTTTTTCTCTTATTTTCTCCCTCTTTTTTTATTTTCACACATCAACTTGCTAAGTAGTAACAGTTTCCTTGTCATGAAAAGGATTAATCCTTCCATGTTAGCACCTTTGGTATGCACAAGGTTCTCTATCTGCAAAGCATTTTATAATCATTTCTGTCTCTTTCCTTCCGCTTCCAATGCGGTATGGCTCAGTGCTACATCTTTTGGAGATGACACGGTGAAGTCAAAGAATTTGTCCATGACTGAAAAATATACCCGCAGCAGATGAGCCTTCTGACACCCAAACTTCTATCCTTTCCCTTGCAGACTCCATCACGACACTTCTCTCCCTTGGAAAGCCCGCTCTTATGGCTATAAGAAAGGAAACGCTTTAAACCTCTCAAATGGGAGGCGGTCATTGACAAGAGAGAAGCAAGAGGAGGAGGAAGTTTACATTTTAGCTTCCAGCCATTCCTCCAGGGACCAAAGGATAGCCACTCTCTCTCTGTGGGCAAAAGTACCCTTTGAGATACAGGAGGGGCTTCAAAAAGTTTACGGGGAAAAAATGAATTAAAGGATAAAAGAAAAATGTCTGTGAACATTTTGAAGACTCTCTCTATGTATATACATAGATATAGAGCTATAACGACAGATAAAAGTACAGGTACAGGCAGAGGCAGAGCTAGAGATAATGTTGTTGTTAGGCGCCGGTGTCGGTTCCAACCCATATCAACCTTATGCGCAACAAATCGGACATTGCCCAGTTCTGCACCATGCGCACCATGCGCACCATGCGCACCATGCTCGAGCTCATTGCTGCAGCCACTAGGTCTGTCCAGCTCCTTGAGGGCCTTCCTCTATTTGCTGCCCCTCCGCTTCACTAAGCCTACTGTCCTTCTCCAGGGACTGGTCTCTACTGACAACATTCACAAAGTGCGTAAGGGGAAGACTTAACCTCTTCCACGACCTATCAGTTTGCCCACGGCATTTTCAATATTCTTCACCAGCACCACAATTCAAATGCATCATCGTTTCTTCTTAGATCGCCTTATTCAATGTCCAGCTTTCAGATACTAATGAGGCCATTGAAAACACCATGGCTTTGATCAGGTGCACCTAGTCCTCCGAGGAACAGCTTCGCTTTTCGATACTCTAAAGAGATCCTGTGCGGCAGATTTATCTGGAGTAACATCTTCGCTTTTCGATACTCTTAAGAGATCCTGTGCGGCAGATTTATCTAGAGTAACAACTTTGCTTTTCGATACTCTAAAGAGATCCTGTGTGGCAGATTTATCTAATGCAACATGTCTTTGGAGCTCGACTGCCACTTCCATGAGCACTGACAGTGCTTCCAAGCAAGATGAAATCCTTGACAATTTCAACGTTTTTGACATTAATCATGATGATACAGAATGGTCCAGTTGTGAGAATTTTGTCTTCTTTACATAGAGTTGCCATCCATACTGAAGCCTGAAATCTTTGGTCTTCATCAGCAAGTGCTTCAAATCCTCCTCATTTTCAACAAGCAATGTTGTCATCTGCATATCGCAAGTTAATAAACCTTCCCCCAATCCTGATGCAGAATTCTTCTTCATATAATCCAGCTTCTCTGATGATTTAATCAGCCTAAAGATTGAATAAGTATGCTGAGAGGATACAACACTGGCTTACACCTTTCCTGATTTTAAAACATGCGGTATTCTCTGTTTCTGTTTGCACAACTCCCTCTTAATCCATGTACAAGCCCTGCATAAACACAATGAAGTGTTCTGGAATCCCCATTCTTCTCAAAGTTATCCATAGTTTGTTATGATACACACAAGTTGAGTGCCTTTGCATAGTCAATAAAACACAAGTAAACATCTTTTTAGTGTTCTCTGCTTTAACCCAAGATTCATCTGACATCAGCAATGGCATCCCTTGTTCCTGATGGCTAGCTCAATAATATAAATTTCTCAATATTTTTATTGATGAGATGTCAGAATTAACTGAAAAGAACCAAAATTTTAATATAATATGAAGATAATAAAATAATTATGCTCAAATGAGAGGCAACAAAGATTCTACATGGTATGTTTTGCTCACTGGCTAGTAAAGAACTGTTGGATGAAATAACAGAAAACCATCTTTGATCCTTGCCCCAAAGAAGAAAATGAAAGAAGTCTGCCTGTCTCTTATTGACAGAGCCTTCAAGTCTCACAAGTATAAGACAAATTCAATAATTCATGCCCAACATTTAAAATGCTGGTTTTAATAGTAAAATCTTAGCCACGTTATTCCAGTAGCAAAAGCTGAACAGCATTATTCCCAAAGTATATGAAAAAATTCGCCAGAAAAAGAAAAACTAAAAAGAAAGGAAGTATAAATGTAATCACTCATTTTAAATTAAAAAATTTTTAACTAGAAAAAATATTTCAATAACACATTTTGTATGTGGTTCTTCTATTGCTTATACTTGCTTTTGTTGTGTTTCTTGTTATTTTACATCATCCATCTTCTATTTGCCATAGACATAACTTCTAACACATTTTACCAATTTTGCATTCCAATCAACTGGTTTTATGAGTTTAACGTATGTCGATTCTGCCTGGGGCATCTGCAGAATCGGGGTGCTCCTTTCAGACCCCACCACCAAAACAGTAGCCTCATCCTAGCTCTCTCGACAGCTTATTCGTCTCAGGGTTTCTCTCTGCTATTTTACCTTGGCAATCCGGGTCATTCCCACGATGGTCTTCATCAGATGTTAACGAAATCTCTTGCTAATCCGTTCTCCCAAGAGTCTATGGGTTTCTTTGACCTACATAACTTAAAATCAGTTGAAAGTGGATTTATTTTTCCACCACTATACTCACTCCCAGGAGCCCTGGTGTCGTCGTGGACTGCGTGTGGGCTGCTAACCACAACATGAGCCGTTGTAAACCAACCGCCACCCGGGGGAAGAAAGGTGAGACTAGCCATTCCGGTAAAGATTAGAAGCACACAGAGACAGCTCTGCTCTGTCCTGTAGGGTCTCTGTGCCTAGGAATTGATTTGATGATTATTGAGACAGACACTCTCACAACCAAATTATTATGAACAGTCTTAGGTTGTGACCATGCCTAGAATTAGTACATCGAGGGGTAGAACTGGCCTCAGACAAGCGCCGACATAGAGCTCGACAGATGTCATAAGAGATCAGAAATCTCTGGGTTTTGTTTCTCTGTCTCTTAAGCTCTACTTATGTTGTTGGAACTATTGGCCATTTATTATTAAGTACTGAAGGTGCCCTGGGGCACTGGGGGATTAGCGTTGGTGCTAACCAAAGAGGCGGGTGGGGAACACCCATCAGCAGCTCCGCAGGAGAAAGATGAGGTGTTCCGTTCCATAAAGATTTCCAGTCTGAAATCATTCCTTATTGATCCCCAAGTTCTATCTAGGGTTGCTGTGGGTCAGAAGTGACTCAATGGCAGTGGGTTTGGAAGTAATTTGAAATAATTTGCTCTAAATGTAGACAGGTTTCATGTGTGAAACTAAAGATGATCAATTTCTGTTCTTTTATTCCCTAGCATCCAAATGCCCTGTCTTATTTACTTGGTGCTGTAATAACAGAAATACCAGACGTAGGCATATTTAACAAACAAAGATGTATTTTCTCACAATAGTTACAAGTCTGAATTTTGGGGACCATCTCCTGGTGGCTTTCTCTTTCTGTTAGCGCTAGAGGCAGGTCCTTGTCCCCTTGAGCTGGGGCTCCTGTGTGAACATTATGTGTCTAGGAATCTCTCTCCCCATCTGCACCTTCTTGTTTGTCCTTATAGCTTGTATACTCTGAGAGATCAATGCAACGCACACCTTATACTAATCCACTCTTCTTAACATAAGAAAGACAAACCATTCCCAAGTGAGATTATAACTAGAGGAATTAAGTTTAGGATTTATAACCAAACTCACTGCCATTGAATCAGTGCTGACTCGTAGTGGGTTTGCGAGACGCTAGCTCAGTGGTTCTCAACCTTCCTAATGCCGTGACTCTTACAGACAGTTCCTCAGGGTGTGGTGACCCCAACCAGAAAATTATTTTCATTGCTACTTCATCGCTGTCATTTTGCTACTGTTGTGAATCATAATGTAAATATCTGATATGCAGGATGTATTTTCATTGTTAAAAATTGAACATCATTAAACATACTTAAAGCATAGTGATTAATCACAAAACAATATGTAATTACATATTGTGAAATAGTTGTGTGTTTTTCCGATGGTCTTTGGCGACCCCTGTGAAAGGGTCGTTTGACCCCCAAAGGGGTCATGACAGGTTGAGAACCGCTGCTCTGTTTACAGAAGTATGAAGCTCAGTCTCATATCCTGCAGAGGGCCTGGTAGTTTTGAACTGCGGAACTTGTAGAACAGAGCCCATTGTGGAATCCCTATGCCACCAGGGCTACTAACTTAGCTATCTAGTGAGAACTTAATTCAATCCATAATACCACCCCCCAAAAAAAGTTTTATTATTTTTTCAAGGGGTTCAAGGGAATTCAAGCTTTTGTCTTATAGGAATACACAACTGAAGGTACTTGGAAGATGCCTCCGGGAATCGCTTATCACATTTCTTTGGCTCTTTGTACTTCTGACTGTGGTTTTCATCTTCCTATGTTTGTTTGACCAGCTTCAGAGGGAAAGAATTTAACTTTAGAAAATGCAAAACCATCAGAAGTACAAGATTGCTGACCACAGGCCAAAATAATTTCCCTGCAAAAAATTTTAAACATCTTCCTGCTTTCAAACAGTTCAATTATATGCTAAAGCTTGTCAATTTCTTACTTGAATTTGAAAAATGTTCAAGAACTTGCCAACATGCACTGGCATTCTAAAGCTTTTCTAAAACATTTCTTAAGGCTCAAGCATCTATCAAACAAATTTCCAAAACATGAGAGAGGGCCTTTGATATACTGACTTTGCTAATTACTACATCCCTGGTAATGTTAGGTAGCTAGATGTAGGGACAGGGGGTTGTCCCTCCCATGCCTGCAAAGACCCCCATGAAGGAGGTTGGGAAGAAATCGGGCAACCATTAGATGCCTATGAAGACCCCAAACTGAGTATGCTCCTACTCAAGCCTCCAGCCAGGTGGGAAGTACACCTTGGGGCTCCAAACTAAGACCGGGCTCATGGCATCACCCAGGTGAGTTCAACCCAGCTAATCGGGTCAACAAATACCTTCAACCACACTTTCCCTCAACCAGGGGGTGGGCTTCAATACAGGCAGGGAGTACTCTGGGGCACGCTCTCTGGCCCCAGTGCTCTGGCCTCTCTGGCCTCCAGCCCCCAGCTCCCTTGACCCCTGGTTCCCTGGAATCTTCCCTCCCCCCACCCCACCTCCCCACCCCAAAGTTCTGCATGAATGGGTGCTCTTTTTTAGGAGGCTGTTTATACCCAGTTGTGAACCCCTTTGAGACTGTAAAACCTGAAACTTGTCCTGTCCTTCATACATACCCACTTGGATTACAAAACGGACTTGGGATGAATTATTTCATCGTGCAAAGCCAAGAACCAAGGTATACCCACTCAAGCAAGCTTACAGTAGCTTGGTGGGTTCAGTATTGGACTTCTCACTGCAAGGTTGGAAGTTAAACTCACTGGTCATTCTAGGGAGGAAAAGGAAGCTTGCCCATTCCTGAAGTGGTGAGGAAGGCTGATGGTGCCCAACTATTCAAAGATAAGGCATCTAGAGTCTTGGAGTCTTGAAGGCTTGGAGGTGAACAAATGGCCAACCAGCTCAGAAGCAACAAAGCCCACATGGAAGAAGCACACCAGCCTGTGTGATCACGAGGTCTCGAAGGGATCAGGTATCAGGCATCAAAGAACAAAAAAAACCCAAATCACTGTGAATGATGGGGAGTGCAGATTGGGGGCCCAGGATCGATCTGTAGGCAACTGGACATTCCCTTACAGAAGGGTCACGGGGAGGAGACAAGCCAGTCAGGATGCAGTGTAGCAATGATGAAACATACAACTTCCTTTGGGTTCCTAAATGCTTCCTCCCCACCCACTATCATGATTCCCATTCTACCTTACAAATCTTGCTAGACCAGAGGATTTACACTGGTACAGATAGGAACTGGAAACACAGGGAATCCATGACAGATGATCCCTTCAGGGCCAGTGTTGAAAGTGGGAGGGTGGAGGGAGGGTGGAGTGGAAAGGGGGGACTGATTACAAGGATCTACATATAACCTCCTCCTTTGGGGATGGACAACAGAAAAGTGAGTAAAGGGAAATGTCGTGTAGTGTAAGATATGACAAAATAATAATTTATAAATTATCAAGGGTTCATGAGGGAGGGGTGAGGGGGCAGGGAGGGGGAAAATGAGGAGCTGATCCCAAGGGCTCAAGTAGAAGGCAAATGTTTTGAAAAGGATGATGGCAACAAATATACAAATATGCTTGACACAACAGATGTATGTATAGATTGTGATAAGGGTTGTACAAGCCCCCAATAAAATGATTTTTAAAAAACTTTTTTAAAACCCTGAAAAATCAGGAAAAAAGTGACAGTTTCATAAACTGTTGGAAATTCTGTTCTTATTGGTCTTTGTGAATCAGAGTAGACTTGATGGCAGTGAATTATTTGTACAAAATAAGCTTTCCATTAAGCTATTATGGGATACTTCCTGTCCACAGCCCAGCTTGCTCCAGCCTGGCCTGCATGTTCAGTTTCTGTTACTTACATCACTTTGGGGGAACAATTTATAATTTGTGAATAAGGGGAGAAAACCCCCCAAACTCTCAGGAACTGAATAGTGACCGATTTTGTGTTTACTTGTTTGTTTGTGCAATTTACACAGCAAGCTAAAAAGCCAGAATAGCTAGTTTTAATCAAGACTAGATTTAAATGCTTTAAATTTTTTTGATAACAGAGCTTCTTTCTCTCTCTCCTCCCCTCACATTGTTCTATATTCGTTTCAGTCTCTACCATTGAAAATGAGCTTCCTCCAAGAAACATAAGGAAAGAGTCCCTGGCAGTTCCAGACTTAAAACTGCTGGCTCTGTAATCTCAGCACAGGAAGATTCTTAAAGCCAGAAGATGGCTTGAAGAATGGACTCTACTGCCGCAGGCAGAATAATGTTCTCCAAATATATCCACATTCCTATCCCCAACCTGCGAAGATACTGTCTTCCATGATGAAAGGGACTTTCAGATGGGATTAACACGAGGGGCCTTGAATCGTGGTTGTTATCCTGTATTATCCATTTGAATGTTGAGCCAACTGTGCAGTTAAAGAGGCACAGTGCATGTAAAACTGCCCTCACTTACAAATTCAGGAGTTCCCAAAACCACCCTCAGGTTTAATCATTTGTTAGGATGACTCCTAGAGTTTTCCTTGTAAGAACAGATAGATTAACAAGAAGTACATAGGACAGAAAAATCTCCCCTCTCCTGTGGAGCCAAACAAGTATACCTTTCCTACCACCAATGGGAGGCAATGTGCATACAGAATTGCAAAGCAGGGAAGCTCACTCAAGCCTTTGGTGTTCTTATTGATTTTTTTTTTGGAAAACTGATGATATACTACTTGCATGGCTGACTTTAGTGTCCAGCCATTTGGAGATGCCAGACTGACACTTTCAGGCTCCAGTTTCATCAGGAGGCACAAATGGTACTGTGTGAATCACAGTCCTCATCGTATATCACATCCTTGGATTACATAGAGTCCACAGCCCCCAGACCAACGAAGACACCCTCATCAGGCACTGTATTCCAAGGACCTAGAATCCACTGCTTAGATCTGTTTCTGGGTAAAAAAAAGAAAAAAAAGTCCTCACTGCACAATCTGAGTTTGCTCAATCTAACACAAAAGCCCTTAAAGTACAAAAGGGATGCAGATAAATGATCAGAAAGAGGGAAGTGTGAAATGCCCAGGAGAGGGCCTGTGAGCTGTAAGGAACAGTGGGCAAGGTCAAGAGGCCCTCAAGGCACATCCCTAAATGAACAGAGACCTCAGTCCGACAATTAGATGAAACCAAATTCTGTCAATGCCTTAATGGAAAGAAAATAGAGTTTTCTCTAGTCTACGAAATGGATCTCATTTTAACCCCCTGAGATGGGTACCACATTTCTGGTCTACAGAACTGGAACACAGCTGTTGAATGTTTGTCACAATTTCTTATAGCAGCAGTAGAAAAGTAATGCTCTTTTCTAGGTCTGGAGCCCACACCTTGGGCCAATCATTGTTTGCCAGACATTGGTTAAGCCCAGATTACCTGCATATTTCCATAGTTGGAGAGAATTTGAGTGCTATTATTAAGATCCCACTAAAACTAGTAGGAATAGGGGAAATAGGGAAGAAATGAAATGCAGCAAACATTCTCCCTACTGTACTATGTCTATTTTGTCGGTGAATCTATTACCATAGTTTGCTGCTATTGCTACTGTGTTTTATGAAATGAAGTTTTGCCTTTTCATCTCTACTAACAAGTGACTGGTATGCCTTGATTAGGATTATTTTTAGAATGAAAGATGGGCCTTTTCTCAACCGTGTTTCAAATTCTATACCACTGACTAAATTAATGGCATTATCAATAGAATTCACTTATGTCCCAGGAGGATGATTTATAATACTCTCTATCATAAAATGATAGTGATCTCTCTAAAGTGAACCAGAGGCAAATATAAACCATATATAGATATGAATAGATTGGGACTTGCACTTACTTCTATCCCCAATTTAAGAACAACTAATTCTTTTGACTTGGCCCTGCTCGATGCTCACCTTCATAAAGAGATCATTGAAGATATGGATGTTATAGCAAAGTGTGGTGAAGAAATCAGATGGTTCCCAGCTATCAGAAAAAAATAGCATCTGGGGGTCTTAAGAGCTTGTCTTCAAACAAGCAGTCATCTAAGTGAGGCATCAATGAAGTCCACATGGAAGAAGCCCATGGCTGTGTGCTCCAAGGATTACAAATAATAAAATACAAATGCAAAGGCAAAAATTGTAGCAGAGCTTAAATTGGGAACACCTGGCTATGGATGACAGTGGCCTCCCAACCTCCGTTTGTAGGGTCCACATATGGATTCAGCCTACAGTGAATTCCCTCTGAACACAGTCCAGGGAGGTGATTAACCTTGCTTTCAAGGAGCACTATAACGTCGATTATGGCAGATGTTGCTAGGTTAAAAAGTCATACCTTGTCATTTGATCTCCCTTTATATAGTCATTGTTATTGAGTTGTTTTGTTTGCTCGTTGTCTGTTTGCTTCCTGCTTGTGTTTTATATGATTTTCTTTGTATGAAATCCAGGATACACAGCTAGGTAGATAGATAGATGCTGATAGATAGATAGTAACTGTATAGATAATTGAATAGGGGCATGGGAGGGGAGGATCATGGAAATGAGGAGCTAAGAACAATAAATATAAGAAGAAAATGTTCTGAAACTTATTGTGGTAACTATTGCACAAATCTTATTAATATGATTGAATGGTTAAATTGTATGACACATAAAGTATATGCCAACAAAACTTTAAAAAGGGAGAGAAAGGATTGTTATACATTATTTCATTTTGACCCTTATTTAGCATCAAAGTCAATCTTTATAAATATTTTGTCTATTTTTATATAATTCTTAATTAATATCTGATACAAGAAGTCAAAGTTAGAATAACCTTATGATAACTCTCTCTTAGAGTCTCTTTACTCCCATCTCAAAACTACTCAGGCTTATCAGGGAAGACGCCTACTTGCCAATACTGAAGCTCTTGGCAGTTTCGTGCCCTCCCTCCCTCATACACTTGTGAGCACTGACCAGTTGTTACGTCTGACCCGTGGCAGGCAATTTCCACAACAAGACCTGCTACCGTGGTAGGAATATAGTAGGAGTTCAGCAGACACTACAGATAAAGACAGTGGGATGGTAATAATGATGGAAATCAAAATAGTCTTGTCCACCAGATTGCTCCTTAGCTACAGCTGTATTTCAGCTTCTAAATAACATTATGTCTTGCCTCATTGGAAAAATATACTGCCGTGTATTCCCAACTTGAGAACTTCAAAAGAATTATCATCACTAGTGCAGAACATTGTTTTATGTTGTCATAAAGCCAAGAGAAGTCAATTAGGTGTAGTGTTTCATTAATGGTTTCCACAAATCACATTTACAGCCCGACCCAAAGCCAGTGTGATACTAAGAAGTGCCATTTAGAAAGACAAGTTTTGACACCCTTATATTATGGCATTGAAGAAACTGTGGGGGTAATTAATTTTTTACTTATATTGTGACGAATCCAAGCAAAACTCTAAAAGCTATTTAGCCAATTACTGACTCTTTAGGGCAATGAAGCCTTTACAGAATGCTTGAGTTTATATTACTGCTATGATCAAAGCTTTAATGAAATTGCTGCATGGCAGAAACTATGGGACTATTAAGAGAAAACTACAAGAATAAATGAGTGCCTTGCTCTGAATCTACAAAAAAAATGGGAGCCTTCTGGTGTCCTTTGATTGTCTATTAATTTCTCATGATAGAGCCCCATGTGGCATTACTCTGACAAATTTCACTGAAGTCTGTTTTCACGTCTGCAAATTAGTAAAGCAAAGTCCTGCCTGTGATCTTCCTAATACGACTTCGTGTCCCACTGTTCCTTATTATTATTTTCAGGGGAGTAGGTGGTTTCTCACTCAAGAGTAATGACTAGACTAGCTGGAGATCTTTTATGGCTATCGCAGTATATAACCCAATAGGTGTCAGGAAGTGTTCATGCTGTGTTGCAGCTCCGCCAGTATTCATCCACCACTAATCCTTGTATTCTGGTGTTGCAACACTCAGAGGGAAATCTAAATGGTACAGGGAACCTAGAATGTAGTGGAAGATTTAACTTTCTATTCTTCCAGAGTAAAGCCATTCCTAACGTGAGCATCATATAATCCTTTAGCACAGGCATTCTTAACGGCCCACTCGCTGGACTAGTTAAATCAGTCATTCCCTTTCTTAGACTTCTTTGAGAAGGACTTATTTAGAATGGATGCAAATAATGAAAACAGACTATAAACCTATGAACTTGAATTTGATCATTAAAGTTCTAGGTTTCTGTTAGCCCTACCACCTACAGAGATTCAGGATTTCACTCCTTTTTTATTACCTGCTCAGCTTCTCACAGGTGCAAGCCACCATCATTCCTCACACAATTGCTTCAACAGTCTTTCAAGTGATCATTTCTGCACGCTTCTCACCTTAAAGAGTCGATCCTCCACAGAGCGATCAGAGTAATGCTGTAAAAAACTGAAGTCAAATTACATCATTTCTTTGCCTCAATCCATACGATGGCTCACGAACCAATGTCCTGCAAGTCCCCAGTGCAGTTAATTCTTTAATGTGGCCCTTTTAGTCATAGTCCTCTATTTCATGAGGCATTGTAAATCCCAGCCTCGATGCCTGTAGTAAAAGTCCCATTTTGGAGTTGATTGTCTGATATGCTTTAGGAGTCCTGGGAGTGTCGTGACTGCTAACTGCACAGTCAGCTGTTCCAAAGCACGAGCCACTCCAGCAGAGAAAAATTAGGCTTTCCACTCCTGCAAAGATTTGCATTCTCAGAAATCCATGGGGGCAGTTCTATCATAGCCTACAGGATTGCTATGATTCAGAACTGACTTGATGGTTGTGAGTTTGCTTGGGGTTCTGTTTGCTATGCTAATGAAGCAGGATTAAGGTGCACTATATCTTCAGTTTCCACCTTAAAGAGGCAGTAACTAAAGTCACCACCTTTAGTTTTCTTGAGGGTGTGGTCTACAAATTAGCCATCATATCAGAAATCTGTGTTGACATCCTCACCTCCTCACTGATCACTTTACAGACAAACTGCCATCTTCCTTGTGAATTAAAAGGAACAAGAGGCTAGGATCATAGAACTGGGCAAAACTAGACCTGGCCTACCTAGCATGTGCAGACAGGATCGGGGTGTTCTCTACCTAATTGTGAGAGCTACGTTCCCATGTTCTCTGGACTGAGCCAGAATTCTGGGGGGTATGTAGTTGTTGGGCTTGTTTT
>NW_022111321.1:6250523-6252754 GCF_000313985.2 Echinops telfairi | reverse complement strand
TTGTCAGATAAATGAATTAACTCCATTTGTACTGTGGTTTAAGAGTTTATTGAGTTATTTTCACTCTTAATTACTGGAAAAGAAGCAAAGAGTGAGAGATCCACCCCCACCCCAGCCCACCCATAGTAAAAGTAAAGATTTCCTTTCCCAGAGATTGTTACTGGCTTTTGTATTGCATGGCTAGGAACAGAAGTTGCCAACCAATGAGAAACAATGTCTAACTTATTCTTTCAGAACTAGAGTTCAATTCGAAGCAATGAGAAGAAGCCTGGTTTTGAGAGCAAGATAGGAAAAGGACACTTAACTCCAATTGTAATTAGAATTGGGGGAGTTTCCATGAATATCTGTGTACGTAGGCCTTTATCCTTATTTAGTGACCACAATGGAGTTATAAAGCCAAAAAGGAAGAGCAAAATAACTGACGAAAAAATCCATGTCTTTAGTTGAAATATTAAAGGATTCTATAGGCAAAATGTTGACCGAATTTAGGAATTATCAAAGGAATATATAAAGAATACAAAGTCACTAGACCAAAAAGAATTGGCTGATATTCAACCATTTCAAAAGGTAGCATATGATCAAGAAGTTATAGTATTGAAAGAAGCCTAAGCTGTACTGAAAGGAATTATAAAAACAAAACAAAACTTCAGGAATGAATGGAATGTCAATCTAAATGTTTCAATAAACTGAGGAAGCACTGGAAGCATTCATTAGTTTTTGTCAAGAAATTTTGAAGACAGCTACCTGGCCAGCCATTTGGCAGAGACAGATGTTTGTGCCCATTCTAAAGAAATATAACCCAACAGAATGCAAAAAGTATCTAACCATTTCATTCTCACATGCCGGTAAAATGTTGCTGAAGATAATTCTAAAATGATTGCCGCAGTACATGAACAGGGAGCTGCCAGAAGTTCAAGCCAGATTCAGAGGAGGACGGGAAACAAGAAATACCATTGCTGATGTCAGTGGGCTCCTGGCTGCAGACCACAAGGTTGACTGTTCGAATGCACCAACACTTCTGAAGGAGAAAGCTGTGGCAGTCTGATTCCGTAGAGATTTACCACCTGGGAAACCACATGGGCAGTTCTCCTCTGTCCTAGAGGGTTGCTATGAGTGGGAATTGACTAGACGGCAGTCAGTAGTTATGTGATAAATGCAGGCTAAAGAAGAGGGATTTCCCCACTTTCTGGTCACCTACCGTTATGACTTGAACTGTGCCGCCCAGGAATTGATGTTTCAAAAGAGATTAACCAAGCAGGGACGAGAGACACTAGAGGACACAACATGAAGATCACAGAGGCACCAGGAAACGAGCACCTGTCACCAAAGCTGGCAGACAGAACAATAGCCTTTCCTTAGATTCGGCACTCTGAATTTGAACTTCTAACCTTCTCCTATGAGAAAGTAACTGCTGGTGACAGTCACACACAGGAATTAGTCGCTGAAGTCCACAGGGGCCGTTCTACCCTGTCCTCTAGGTTTGCTGCAAGTCAGGCTCAATATGATGAGTTTGCTTTGGGGGAAGGACTACATAAGTAAGACAGAATTCTAGTCCGAGCAGAAGGAAGAGGGAAACTCTTCAGACATGACAGGAAAAATTGTATGGGAACTTCAAAACCACATTTCATTAGAATCTAATTTTGGAAAAGTAATATGGGCTTCCTTTCCTGGGTTTTGAGAGATGCGCCCGTGACAACACTGACTGGTACTCACCTTTTTAGTAATGGTCAAACCAAATGATTTTGTATTTTTGTTTGCAAATTATTCACAAGAGAAATAATTCTACTCACATTTATAGCTAGCTGCTGAGAGAATACCTTACTTGATTTCAGATCATCTACTTTGTTCAGCAAATGTTTCGGTCAATACTGATAAGCGCAGCTATGTATCAGGGATAAAGTGTGAGCAAAACGTAGTTGCCATCTGCCCTTGTGGAGATTGTGCCGTGATAATGTCTCATCTGCATGCTGCCCTCTGGTCCGAATTTCTCAGGCTTGTTCGTGTTTTCTTTGTTCTCCTCTTCGAATTTCTTGGTGCTGTGGAGTGATCCCTGTGACATATTCCATGCCTTCACCTCGAATCATAATAAAACAACAGCAAACTTTTATTGATTCCTTCAACATGTAAAGTTCTTTTTCTTGGTAACAACAAACCCACTCCAAACAAATCAATTCTGACTCAGAGCGACCCTACGTAGGATTTCTAAGACGCTATATCTTTACATGAGCAGA
>NW_022111321.1:6247733-6249559 GCF_000313985.2 Echinops telfairi | reverse complement strand
CTTTGGATCTCCACTCCGCACTGCCCCTATCATTCACTATGGTAAGATTTTTTGTTCTGATGATGCCTTATACCTGATCCCTTCAACACTTTGTGATCGCACAGGCTGGTGTGCATTCCATGTGGGCTTTGTTGCTTCTGAGCTTGACGGTCGCTTGTTTACCTTCAAGCCTTTAAGACCCCAGACGCTATACCTTTTGATAGCCGGGCATCATCAGCTTTCTTCACCACATTTGCTTATGCACCCATTTGTCTTCAGCAATCGTATCATGGAGGTGAGCACACAATGATATGATTTTTGTTCTTTGACACCAGATAATTGATTCCTTTGGCACCTCGTGATAAACAAATTTTCCTTTGTGGAAATAAGGTTCTAATAGGGTAACATTTGTTTAAGTATCTTGACCAAAGTAGTACAATAAACATTAGAGTCGGGATTCAAATCCAATTATTTCTGACTTTGCAATTGGCTTTTCTGGTATATAATTACCCTGCTCTTATTTCTTGGAGGTATAAAGAGACAATGTGAAAAATTAAGATATGACAGATCCTGGAAATATTATACTATTTTTATGTTTCCTAGAGGAAAAATTTTCCATTCCACAATTAAATGCTTGCTAACAATCATATCAGCATTGGTGCTATGGAAAAGAGAAAACGTAAAATGAGCGATTCAGAATCAAGTCATGTTCAGGACATTTTCCATTTGAACAAAACTGCCATGTGACGCTTTCTCTGCATCGTGTACGTCACGGATAGCAAACCCACAGACTGAGAGACAGAGGACGGCTTCGTGTCCATGAATGTCCATGATGTCCCATAATGTTGTGTCCATGAAAAGTGATGTCCCATGAAGGCAGTCACAGGGACAGACAGCATCTCAGTTAAGAGTTTACGGCTGTCTGCATCCCAGCCACATGATTTTCTTTGTCGTTTTCCGCTTTATTTTGCTTTCTACTAGAGGTTTGATCGTAGTCAGTCTGGACAGATGTAATATTCATCCATATAAATCTTTTGCTAAATCACAGAAAAGAAACCAATCGTCTTAGGCTCCAGTTTGTAAGTTAGTGTTGTTGTTAATAGCCTTTAAGTCAACTTTGACTCTCGGTGACCCCACGTGTACAGAGTAGAAGTGCTGTGTAGGATTTTCAAGGCTGTAATCTTTCAGAAACAGATTACCAGGCATGTTTTCCAAAGTACTTCAGCATGGGTTAAAAGCACCAATTTTTTTGCTACTTTAGGAACCCATAAAAAAAGAATCCAATAAAAATGGTTCAGTTCTGACAATAAATTAAAACTTTATACAGATCATTCAATGCATCATTCATTTGATTTTTCATTTGATAAATGCTAACTGAGTGCACACCCCGTGGTAAGCACGTCACTAAAGACTAAGGGTTGCGTTTTAGTGGAAAAGCACAGTTTCCACTTTCATCAAGCTTTTACTTCAATCATCAAAGACAGACAATGAGTGAAATACAACTACTGTATATTGGAAATTGTTAAAATTTATAGAAAAAAGAAAATGGAGTGATTATAAAGAAAAATAAAACAGTGAGGGTATGATGGGGGTTGTACTTTCTAATAATCAAGCATCCCCTTTCCGAGATGCTGACACTTTAGCCAAGACCAGAAAGGGGAGGAGAACCAGCTGTATAAATGTTTGAAAAATGAGGGTTCCATGTAGATGGAAAAGGACAGAAAAGGAACTAACCCTGAGGGCAAAGGAACTTACCCTCAGGTAAATTCAGAAAAATCAACTAAACCACTCCACACTCACTACCATCAAGTCTAGTATTACTCATTGCAACCCCTGTAGGACAGGGT
>NW_022111321.1:6237109-6244619 GCF_000313985.2 Echinops telfairi | reverse complement strand
TGTGTGTGTGTGTGTGTGTGTGTGTGTGTGTGTGTGTGTGTGTAGGGGGGCAGAGAGAGAGATACAGAGATGTGGATTATGATATAGGATTTGAATATAGACTATTTAGATGATAATTTAGATGATTAGATCATTTAGATAGACATCCCATATAAGATGATGCTTCCCCTCAAGCAAAGATTTACAGTCTTGGAAATCCAAAAGGTAGTTCTATTCTGCCCTACAGTGTCCTTATGAGACACATTCTACTCACAGGCAAGTGTGTCTTTTGAAACACCTGATGCCCAAACAGTGTTTTGCAGTGATGGTCTGAAGGAGGGGAAGTCTATCTACTTCTTCACCTATTCTGAATTAGATTTGAACATCAATTCTAATTGATGCTCATGACCTGACAGTGTCACCACTTTGTTAGACTCTCAGCAGCTGCAGTTAAGCTGGAGTGTAACACTGTCAATTGATCTTCCTTTTGACCCATTTTCATTTATTCCAGTTCTTTAATATTTTCACCTTTCTATTTCACTGAGCTTTTTCTTTATTTTATTTGACCATCATTGCAAGGTCTTTTTTTCGTATTTGTTTTGTATATTTTTGTGTGTGTATCAGGAATGCAGGATGGGTGGATCTCAGGAGACAGTAATTAAATTAATAATTGCCTGGGGGCTCTGAAGGGGAAATAATGAGCCAGTAGCGATGGATACAAGAAGGAAGAAAATGTTGCAGTGGATTGTGGTGATGATTGTAAGCTCTTCTTAATATGATGCAGCTGTTGAATTGTACGATAGATTAATGATATCACCATAATGAAACTATTAAAAAGAACAACTACAATGAATTGAGCTTTTTGCTTCATGCCTTTTGATTAAATAAACAGCTGGTTAAAGATAATTCTGCATATGTCAGGGACAAGAAAGTGAAATTCCTTTAATAAACTAACTGACTTTAATTTTAGAATCTCCTGAATATTAGAAATTATTTTATTTCAATCTTTCTTTAACTTCATAAACTTTAGAGCCAAATTTACATCTTACTTCAAGTAACTACATAAAAAATATATTTGCCTCTGCTAACCTAATACCGGTTCATTATTTTCCTGCCGGTTTGCTTCCCTTTGATCCTATGGCACTCAATTCTCTTTAGCTGTAAAGTGCAACAAACTCCCAAAAAGTCGAAGTATTGCTATTGGTATGTTCTCAATTTAATGACATATAGAATATTAAATTAATTATATTTCCCAAAATACAATTAAGCTACATGGAAATATTCAGACCATAGCTGATAAATTATCATTACTCATTTCTATTTTCAACTTTACCCCTTTACCATTCAGGTCATGCTGATAATTGTCATGCTGATAATTATAATGCTGATAATTGTTTGACTGTCAATGTTCTTGAGTAATTTATATTTCAACACATTTAGCATAAAGGTTTCATCCCGAACAATGCTAAAAATATTGTTTTCCTGGTGACATAAGTAATGAGCTACCAGAAAAAGCATGTCTACAGCCAGGAAGAATATTAAATAACAACTGACAGGGCCATGTAATAAATTGCTGTATGTTGACATCTAAAGGATTATTTTCGATTATTTTTCTTGGACAATTAAGCTTATTCAAATTCTATAATGGGTTACGTCAGTCATCACCATGCATAAAACACTTTAATGGTGTACAGTAAGCTTTTTCTCTTTGTACAAATATCTTAGGACCTGTAATTACACCTCATTAAACCCTGGCACCATAATTTGGAAATCCCATTCATAATATTTAGCCTGAAATTGTGCTAAATAAATAAAGTGTATTATCTCTGAAACATTCGTGAACTTCCTGTCTGCAGAAGAATATTTTAAATTGAATACATTAGGTAAGGTTCGAAGCATTTGTAAAAGGATTTGATGAAATAAAATGACAAGGTCTTTCTCTTTTATACCAAAGGAAAATATTGTTCCATATATCAATTTCTTGATTAGCTTTGTGATGCACATTTATTTTTTAAAACAAACTAAAAGTACATTTAAAAAGAAGTCTTCGCACAGTTGTACATTTGTTATCTGTATTGGTTTGTTAAAGCTCAACCAATATTTCTAAATGATTAATCAATTATTGAGTAGAAAGGGTTCAAGAAAGTATACAGTGTTGAAAACTGAGAAAGGTCTGGTCTGGTGTTTTCTTTGCAAACTAACAACATATTGGGCCACTTAGTCCCTGATGCTACTAAGAAGGCATCCTGGGTCAGAGATTTATTACTGAAAGAATTAACAGTAATTAAGAATTAACAGTAACCAAAATATCATCCTGTCCCAGAGTTCCTGAACCCCAATTCCTATCCATTGATACAGAGAAAGACTATTGTGCTTGTCACTGTATGCACAATGGGTTACCGCTTAGAGGAAGAACCTTAAATTAAGGAAATCCAATATTTAAAGGAGTTCGGGTAGCCTAGTGGGTAACTAATTGATCTGCTAACCACAGCCACTCTGAAGGAGAAAGTTCAGAAACCCACACGGGCAGTTCTATAGGGCATCGCTATAAGTCAGAATCACCTCGGTAATAGTGAGTTTGGAGTCTTTTTAATTTTGGAATCTTTTAAAATGCATGACAAACCTGCCTCTGTAGTATATAATTTTAATATACTGGACAGTAAACAAACCTTTGGAGACACCATCTCAAAAGGCTGTTTTCCATCCAAACAACCTTGAAAAGATCATCTAGAACAAAGACAGTCCATGTCCCTGCTCATAAGATAGGCATTGGTAAAGGGATTGGTGGTGAACTGCCTCCCAACATCTAACCCAGAGTTCCAGTCATAGCCTTTGATGGACTGTGTCTGCAAGGAACAGGATCAGAGTAGTTGGAATGACTGTAAGCTTTCATCATAACTATATTTCTTTAATGGAAAACAGTTTCTTTTTGAAAAGAAAAAGAAATCTTGACATTTTCCTAATTATAGCAGTAATACCAATTTTTTTCTCTTGCTTTATTTTAGCAACCACATATGTTGGCTAGTCTACCCATTCTAATTAAAATCTCACTTATTCTCAGTACCTCTCCTTAGCAGCAACAGAGTGGTATTTAAGTCACCTGGGTTGCCTTTACGAATGCAGATGCTTGGGTTCCATTCCTTGAGGTTCTTTGATGTGGGGGGTCTGGACTGGCACTCCAGGGTCTGTAAACTGGAGAGATCCCAAAGTTGATAAGCACATAAGAGGTGCTTAACTTCATTAATTATGTAGGGACACAAATTAAAGCCAAAATGCATTACTATTTTGCAGCCACCAGATTATCCCAGGAGAAAAAAATCATAGAAACCAGAACTCATGTACAAAATATTTACAAGTATAAATTTGTAGCAACCAGTTCAAAAAAACTGCTTGGCAGAATCTTTACTGAACATGGACCAGCTATTTTACTCCTACTATATAACCAGAGAAATGTGAATCCAGGTCTACTAGAAGACGTGTACAAGGAGATGAATAGAAGCGCTGTATGAAATAGCCCCAAACCGGAAACAACCGCCATGCCTATCGATAGTATTGTACTTCCAGGGTTGGCAGTGAGCTATTACTATATCAAAAATTTACAATGTTACTAAATCAATAAATAAATAAGCACAGAAAGAGAAAGTCAGGATTTGATCAATGAGGATGATAGGTCATAAATCAAGGGCCACAATCAATCAAGTTTTGTCTCTGCAGTTCAAAAAGAAAAAAAAATTATTCCCTCTAGTAATTAAAATTTTAAATTAAATTAGAAATTTGGCAATAAAGGAACCACCACAAAGAAAATTATAAAAATTTAAAATTCACTAGTAAAACACTAGAATAAAAGGAGAACCATGAACTGAAATAGACACATTCTTGCCTCAATTTTCCTGTGATTTCATTAAAATTCCACATAAACCAACAATGTGATTTGTATGTGTGAATATGTTTGTATGGTTAGGTCAATAAATCAAGTTTTACTGGAGATAATTAAAATAGTTGCAGCAGTAAATAGACAGGGAGCCACCAGGCATTCACACCAGATTCAGAAGAGGACATGGCAGGATTATCATTGCTGATGTCAAATTGATCTTGGCTGAAAGCAGAGAACACCGGTAGCATGTGTACTATATTTATAGACTACATCAAAGCATTTAACCATGTGGACAATAACAAACTATGGATAGCATTGAGAGGAATTCTGAATATTTTATTGTATATAAACCAAGAGGCTGTCATTCAGGAAGAAAAAAGGAATAATTCATGTTTTAAAATCAGAACTTTTTCCCTTTTACCATACTTATTCAATCTGTATGCTGAGAGAATACTCAGAGAAACTGGATGATATGAAGAAGAAAACAGCTTCAGGATTGAAGGGAGACTTTTTAAAAATCTGTAATTTGCAGATGACCTAACTGTACTCACTGAAAGTGAAGAGAACTTGAAGCACTTGCTCATGAAAATCAAAGACCGGAGCCTTCAATATGGATTGCAAGTCAATGTAAAGGAGACAAAAATCCTCACAACTGAACCAATAGACATCATGGTGAACAGAGAAAAGACTGAAGTTGTCCAGGAGATCATTTGCTGGAATCCAGAATCAATGCTAATAGAAGCAGCAGTCAGGAGAGAAGATGTCGTATTACATTGGGCAGATCTGCTGAACAAAACCTCTTCAAAGTTGAAGGGCAAGAATGTTAATTTTAGGACTAAGGTGTACTGACTCAAGCTATTATATCTCCGATCAATTCGTATGTATGTGAAAGTTGGACATTGAATAAGGAAGACCAAAGAAGAGTTGATACATTTGGATTATGATGTTGGCAAACAATTTAGAAAGTACTGTGGACCAGTAGAAAAACAAACAAATCTGCTTTGGAAGAAGTACAGCCAGAATGCTCCTTAGAGGCCAGGATGGTGAGACTATTGGGAGGGATTAGTCCCCAGAAAAGAACGTCATGCTTGATAAAGTGGAGGGAGAGCCAAAAAGAAAAAGATCCTGCACACGATGGATTGACACAGAGGCTACAACAATGGCTCAAGCATGAAGCATTTGGGAAGATGACACAGCACGAAGACGTGTGTTGTTGTGTTGTTCACATGGTCACTGTAAATCAGAACTCTCCGGATGGCACCAAAAGCCCACAAAGTTGCAGCAATTGGAAAACTGTTTTGGTCCCACTATGGAAGAAAGAAACATCTCTGTGGAAAACAATAAGAGGTCTAGATAATTTAAATAAACAGAGAAAAGATGTACTTTTTAACTAATGTAATTGGGACAAGTGAATTGCCCTGGTGTGGGACAGAATAAACACTTCCTAGTTACCAGAAATAATTAAATTATAAAATCATTTCCAAATAACAACAATGTTATTTATTGTAGTATCTAATAAAAATTAGATAATACAACAGAAAAAATTTATAGAGATGATTCTCTAAGGAATAAAACACCACCAAAAAGTCTGAAAGAAAAAATGTTTTACAGAATACATGATTGAGATGTTATTCTTCCTTATGCACAAATATTTCTTACTAGTCAATAAGAAAAACATACCTTCAAATGCCTAATATAAATAAATACCTATGCAAATGAAGATATACAAATGAATAATATTCATCATCCCTCAAGAAACGGTGAAGAAACATCAAAAGCTAGATTTAGATATTTGACAAAACCGAGAGCTGCTTAGGGTAAATGGGTGTTTTCCTACAGTGTTGGTAGATATCTGCAACCGTGTATCTTTGAAGGGTGATTTAAGAACATATATCATATCACAAAATATACATACTCAGTAAATTACTGAACTCAAAAACTCACTGTTACTGAATCTATTCCAACTCATAGCAGCCCTACAGAACAAGGTAGAACGGCTTCTGTGGATTTCCAAGACTGTAAATCTTTGCAGGACTCATCTTTCTACTGTGGAGAGGATGATAGTTTCGAACTGCTGACCTTGCAGTTAGCTGCCAAACATGTCACCCACTATGCCAACCAGGACTCTTTAAACAACTAAACACAGTGGTTTCTTCAGTAACATGACAACCCATCCCCCATTGTCATCGAGTTTATTCTGAGTTATAGACAGCCTGTGTAGAGTTTCTGAGCTGTATATCTTTGGGGGAGTAGATAGTCTCATCTTTCTCCCTTGGGATGACTGATGCATTTGAACTACTAACTTTAAAGCTAGCAGTCCCACCCAAAGTAGTAGAACACAACAAAACAACGTTTTGCTGCCATTAAAGGCGATTCCAACTAATGGTGACACTACAGGGCAGAGTCCTGCAAGAGAAAGTAGAATTGTATTTTGGGGTTTCCACCCAACTCATAATCCACTATGCCACAGGGGTTCCTACAGCTAACTGTTGAATGAGTGAGGGTCACTATCCGCTGTAATCTACTCTGCAGCAGTGCATGTGGGGTTTGGGGTTTGGAGAGGGTGAATGAATGAATGCAGTAACTCAACCAATGATAGGACAAATTGGAAAAAAGATTGATTTGAACAAAAATGTTCTCCATAGAACTCTTAACATTAAGCCAAAAAAATAATGACCGCAAAAATGGGGAGATTGTGAGAATAGTGCCATATCATGCAGTGCTGCATCCTATCGTGCACAGAGTCATTATAATTAGGGGATAAAATCATCTCAACCTTACCCCACTACAACAAATGTATCTTTCTTGCATCAGTCTAATGAAAAATTAATCATATAATAGTTATAATGAAATCTACCTATTTTCTTGACATGAAGCGGTCACTAATAATGCTACATTAAAAAGGCAGGTTAAATGTCCTATCTATTTTTAGCGTTTTATGCAAAATTCTATGCATATGTTTGTATGTGTTGGTGCATAGAAAACTATGTCTAGAAGGATCATCACTGAAATGTCCACAGTTGATTTCTGAGTTATATGCTTCAGAGATACTTTGCTTTCTTTTAGTGCTTTATATTGCTTGAATTGTTTTATGGTGGGTGTGTATTTTTAATGTTATTTTTAAATTAATTTAAATATGTACATATAAGTACCTTCTGAAGCAACTCTCATTGCTATTTAGTTTTAACACTGACAAAGATGTACTGGGTGTAGAAACACTGAAAGCTCTAATAAAAACAATGCCTAACATTAACACTCATTTATTTTATTTTAGAGCTTCATTTACCATCTGTTTCACTCAAACTCCTCATTTCTTTACAAGTCAATGCATGTTGTGCTAACTATAAGTCCAAAAATGTATCCAAAATAAATCCTAAGTACAATGTCTAAGCCTAAATTAGATTTATGCACACTGAATGCAAACACCCACAGAGCTTGTCTCAGGTTATTGTGTTTCCAGCTTTGTCTTCGTCTGGAAATAGGAAAATTAAGCACTCTTTACTTTGAAATGGGCAAGAAGCCATTGAGAGTGTGCCTTGGGATAGAAAAAGAAATGCTGAGGAAACACTTTGCACTCTCGCCCATCTCCAATACTTTGAAATAGTGCTCCTGTGATATGAAGATCAAGATTGGTAAAAGAAGTAGGTTTTTATTGTA